>NC_056728.1:1158275917-1158575917 GCF_019279795.1 Protopterus annectens
TTTAGGCCATGGCTCTGGCACCAGTTATCCGTTTCTGTGAGACCCTTCTGAAGGATATCTGTGTCAGATGCGTTTTCTACTATGGCCCAGTTTGCAGTCATCTGCAAACTTTGTCAGCCATAACCCTCCTGTGTTTGCTTGTACTGAAAAGTAGATGCCAAACAAGAGTGGGCCCAGGACTGAGCCCTGTGGTACACCACTTGTGACAGGCTTTGAGTCTGACATGGCGCCAGCAACTCTGACCCTGTGGGTTCTGTCACTCAGCCAGTTTGCAACCCATCTTGTGATGTATGGGTTAACATTTAAGCTGATGAGTTTTTCAATGATACCCGAGTGGGGTATTGTATCAAAGGCCTTCGCCAGATCGAGGTAGGCTGTATGGACTGCCTTTCCTCATCAATGGCTTTGGTGACTGTTTCAAAAAGTCAACCAAGTTTAGAAGGCATGATCTGCCTTTGACAAAGCCAAACTGGGATGGATCCAAAGTCTGCAAATTCCTATGTCTTTATTTATGAGGTCCATTATGATCCTCTCCATGGCTTTGCAGATAAGGCTTGTCAAGCTAATGGGCGGTAATTTCCAGGGTCGGTGGAGGCACCGCCTTTGTGAAGTGGGACCACAGTTGCAGTGCGCCACTCCTAGGTAATGTATCCAGAGGTAAGACTATGATTAAACAGCTGTCCTAGCTGTGGGTTTAATTCCTCGTTGAGTTCGTGGAGCACACAGCCGGGGACACCATCAGGTCCCATGGATGCTGTGTTTTTGCTTTGGAGAGAGCAGTTCTCACTTGGGCGTTGGAGATGTTTGGGGGCTGCAATCGCTTGGTATAGATATCTCTCCTTTGGGGAGGGAGGGAGAAGTTTGCACTGAACCTGTCAGCCAGTATGTTGGCAATGTCTGTAGGATCAGTAATCTTCACATCATTTTGAACTAGTTCTGAGCATATCTGGGAGTTTCCTCCCAGGTTTCTAACATAGCTAAAGAAGGCCTTATGATTTTCTTTTGAGTCTTTAGCTATTTTTCTCTCAAAATTTGCTTTGGATGATTTTATGAGAGCTCTTAATTTTTTACTTATAGTGATCAAGGGTGTCTTACCTTTTAAGGATTTTGCTCTATCTTGTAGTAGCTTCCTCCTTTTGTTGTAGAGTTTGTTTATGGCTGGGGTCCACCAGAGTGGACGCTTGCCTTTGGTACAAAGAGTCTTTGTTTTGCTTGGGATTGCCTTATCCATGCAGTCCTGCAGGTGCTGGTAGAAGGCATTTGTAAGTGATTCAGCGGCTTGAGTACTGTTTTCCGTCGGCTCGGGGGCCTTAAAGGAGACCACACTAGTCTTTAGAAGTGTGAAGTCGGCTTTGAGAAGTTCTTTACTGTGGTCTTTTTATTTCAGGTGGGGGTGGGATGAGGACCTCCAGCGAGATTAGTTTGTGATCTGATCTCACCAGTGAGGGGTATACTTCCGGTGTTGAACATTGTGCTCCCATGTTCGTGATGATGCGATCAAGTATGTTTTCTCCTCTTGTGGGGATGGTGACTAGTTGTTCCATGGCATTTGAGTTTATGAATTCCAGGAACTTTTGGGCTAGGGTGTTTGGGCTTGAGTAGTGTTCCCAGTCTATATTAGGGTAATTGAAGTCAACTAGTATGATGGTGTTTGGTGATACATTTATGCCCTCTAGTGTTTTCAGGAAGGCCATGTGAGGTTCCTGAGTTTGTGAGGGTGGCCTGTAACATGCTACAATTTGCAGAGCAGTCTTGCCTATGGTTAATTGCACCTGGATGGTCTCCGATGCATCGTGCGTTGCCACCAGTCTTGAGGTGTGGGTGTCTTTGATGAATATGGATACCCCTCCTTTCTTGGTATTGTCCGGATTTTGGGGCGGAACGCATGATAAGATGTAAAACCTGATAGTGCTGGGGTGCTCTCAGGAGCCTTGAACCAGGTTTCTGTCACTGCACAGACATCGATGTTCTCCATACTGAGAAGGGCCTCGAAAAGTGCATTTTGAGATTTAGACTTCTGGCATTGAGCAGCATTACCCTTAGTTTTTTCCTTTTTGTGTTCTAGGGTGGTAGGTTTAGAATTTGAGCCTTGCCTAAAAAGGCACTATGGGGTGGCAAGAGCCTTTGCCAATATCCGAATCCCAGGGTGACAGGTGCAAGCCGCCCTTGAAGCAGCGTGGCTTGTCCAGCATGTCATCCCAGGCAGACAGACATTGGATCCCCTTTGAATGACACCAGAGTTTAAGCCAATTGTTAAAGCTGATCATCTTATCTCTGTATTGTGGCATCATTCTTGGTGAAGGTAGGATACTGCTCAAGGTCAGGGTCATACCTGCCTGGGCTACATAATCAGAGAGCTCCTCAATGTCTCTTTTCATGTAGTCCAAGGAGGTACGTCTCAGGTCGTTTACACCAGCGTGGACAATGACTGAGTCATATTTGTACCTGCTGTTGAGAGACCTGAGTGCTTGTGTTATGTGGTGGATAGATTTTATATATATATATATATGTGTGTGTGTGTGTATGTGTATATATATATATATGTATATATATATATATATATATATATATATATATGGATATATATTTATATATACATACACACACTATATATATATATATATATATATATATATATATATATATATATATATATATATATAGATATATATATATGGATATATATTTATATATACATACACACACTATCTATATATATATATATATATATATATATATATATATATATATATGTTTATATACTATATATAGATACATGCATATTTATTTAATATATATATATATATATATATATATATATATATATATGTATATATATGCGCACACGCACACACACATATATATATATATATATAAATACATATACACAGACATATACCCACGCACACACATATGTGTATATATATATATATATATATATATATATATATATGCATATATGGATATATGTTTATATACTATATATAGATATCTGCATATTTATTTAATATATATATATATATGCGCACACACACACATACATATATCTATATATATTTATATTTATATATATGTATATATATATATATATATGTATATATATATATATATATATATATATATATATATATATATATATAGATATATAAATACATACACACAGACATATACCCACACACACACGTATGTATGTATGTATATATATATATATATATATATATATATATATATATATATATATATATATATATATATAGACATCTGATGTTGTAAATCTTCATCCATTCCTTACTGATGGGACTTTGGTTCCGTCTTCGGAACCAACTCGGCTAATAAACAAGCTCGTGCCAACCCAAAAAAACTCTTGAGCTACGTCCTACCCATTGTGCCCCTCTCTTCCTTTCCCCAGATCTCGTTTGCCACGTACTTCTCAAGACATGCCAAGCCAGCTCTCAGCTAAGTAGTGAAACCTTCTATATATTTGTTTCATATATATATATATCTATATATATATATGTACATACAGACACACACACATACATATATACTTTTCTTGCTCTTCTAGCTCTCCTGTTTAACGATTAATAGCCCTCATAGGTTAGTACTAGGCTATCAGCCCTCGGGCTTATACAAGCCTAGCCATAACAATTCCCTGGCTATTTCTTCCCACACTGTTTACTTCCCTGGACCCCTGTCTAGCAGGGCAACTGATGTGATCCCCGGGGTGAATTTCCTTTCTCCCATCCAATCATCATGGTTCCTTTTGAAGAGGGCCAAAGAGGCGCTGTGCTTGACATGTATGGGCAGTCTATTCCAGAGTCTGGGGAGTCTTTGGGTCAAGAACCTATCCCTCAAACATGTTTTGTTTATTGTGATGACAAGAGTTAGATCCCTGGAGCGTGTGGCTCTGAGAGATTGGGATTTCTTTAACTGTAGCATGTCCAGCAGCTCTGGATTTGTCATGGCCTTGTGTGTTAAGCAGAGATCGCCTCCGAGTAGACAATATGTGACAGAGTATAGCTGGAGTTTTTTAACGCGGTCAGCGTAGGGCATCTGCTTTAGGCCTGTGATTCTTTTAGTGAGGTATTTCTGCGGCCTTTCCAGTTGTTACAAATGTCTTGAGAGGTACATACCAAACGAGGCGTTGTATTCTGTAATGGGTCTAATTAGGGATGAGTACAGTGGGACAATGACCTCCTTTTTCCTGGATGAAAAGCCCTTAGTGATGAGGTGTGCCACATAGAAGGATTTCCTGACTGTTGTGGTGATGTGTTGTTGAAGGTGAGACAACTGTCCACCTGTATCCCTAAGTCTCTTATCACACTTTCTTTATTTAGTGTACTGCCACCTGTGGGGTAATTTACGGGTACATGTTTTTTCCAAAAGGGGATAACTATATATTTCTTGGCATTGAGCTTCAGCCCATGGCTCTGGCACCAAGCATGTGTTTCTGTAAGGTCCTTTTGTAGAGTATCCACATCATTTGGGGATTCAATAATGGCTCCCAGTTTGCAGTCATCTGCGAACTTTGTTAGCCAGAGTCCCTTAGTGTTGGCCAATACTTCAGAGAAGTAGATGCCAAACAAGAGCAGTTGCAGGACTGAACCGTGAGGTACTCCACTTGTCTGGAGCTGGATTTAGAGTCAGCTACTTTTACAGTGTGGGTTCTGTCAGTAAGCCAGTTGGCAACCCATCGAGTGACATAGGTATTAATGCCCAGCTTAGTAAGTCTGTCTTTGATTCCAGAGTGGGGGATGGTGTCAGAGGCCTTGGCGAGGTCCAGATAGGCTGTGTGGATCGCCTTACCCTCGTCCACGGCTCTGGAGACTGATTCGAAGAAGTCAGTCAGGTTCAGGAGACAAGATCAGCCCTTCACAAACACAGACTGGGTGGGGTCCAGTGTTTGAAGGTTGCCAATGTTTTTTTTTTTTTATAAGTTCCATGATAATACATTCCAGATCAGGCTCGTCAGACTGATGGGGCATTAGTTCCCAGGATCCAAGGTGGGTTTCCCCTTGTGGAGTGGGATAACTGTAGCTGTGCCCCACTCAGTGGGTACGAAGCCTGAGGTGAGGCTATGATTAAACATGACACTTAGGTGGGGTGCCAGTTCATTTTGTAGTTCATGTAATACACAGCCTGGGATGTCATCTGGTCCCATGGATGCTGTATTCTTAACTTTGGAGAGTGCGTTTTTTAACCTGTGTGGCCATTATTACTGGAATTTGGCAGTCTTCCAGTATTGAGATTAGCCGTTTAGGGGGTGAGAGGGGGGGGTGAAGTTGGCACTGAATTGATCTGCCAGGATATTGGCAATATCCTTGGGATCAGCATATTTCATGCCATTCTGTTGTAGCTCAGAGCAGATCTGAGTATTGCCATTTAGATTCTTGACAGTTATAGAATGCCTTGTGGTTGTCTTTGGAATCTTTGGCAATTTTATTTTCATAACTAGCTTTGGAGGATATTATGAGGGATCTCAACTTCTTACTGAGGCTGGTAAGGGAGTTTTTTTGCATCCTGGGATTTTCCTCTTTTCTTATACAGTTTCTTCCTTTTGCTGTAAAATTTGTTTATGGCAGGGTACCACCAGATTGGCTTCCTTTTTTGGGGGGAGAGCATCTTGGTTCTATTTGGGATGGCACGATTTATGCATGAGTGGATGTGCTCGTACAGTGCCTTAGTGTAGGATTCAGCAGTCGACCTTTCAGTTCCCGTCTGCATGGGTGTCATGAAGTTTGTAACTTTTGACTTAAGCAGCATGAAGCTGGCTGTGGAGAAGTTTTTTATGAAGTTTCCTTACTGGGGGTGGGGGTGGGGTGTGGATGTTAAGGGTGATTAGCTTATGGTCTGACCTTACTCTTGCACTTTGTGTGTGTGAGTTTCTTCCCTTTTTCCTAACTTTTGGTATTGTTAGTACCATTGTTGGTACAGGCCCCCCTTACCCTTGTGGTAATTGCTTTTACCGTTGTTTGTATTTTCCCTTACTGTCTTTCTTAAAAAAAAAAAAAAAAAAAAAAAAAAAAAAATGTTCTTTCCTTTTGTGTGTCTATCTTTAGAATAACTTGTTCTCTAGCAAGAAGTTGTGACTGCATTGTTATACTTTTTCTGTCTGGTTAGACAGAATCTTGATGATGTCTGACAAGATGGGTACTACTGGGTTCAAGCAGTGTGACAAATGTGGGCAAATGACGCCCAGGTCTAGTGGGCATCTTTCGTGTGTCTACTGTCTTGGAGTTCCTCACCTCCGGATGCAACTGCCATGTGACATTTGTAAAAATGTTAGCTGTCTCACTTTGGCAGAGTGGAAAAATGCTGAAGGAATTACTGAAATGTCCCTTTTTGGAGGTCCTTCCTGAGGCAGAGGTCTCAACACCTCCCAGAAAAGAGAAGAAAAAGAGAAGCCATTTGGTTCAGACTTCTTTAATTTCCAAAGAACCTAAATCATCTCAGACAGCATCTAAACCTACAACAAAATTTCCAAAATTACCATAAATGTCTGCTCCGACTGTTACGGCACCATACCCCATAACTCTCTCTATGGTGCCAAAGTCGGTAACACCTGCCATGGAACAACTTTGATACCTGCTTCGGTACTGTCTGGCACAGACAATGATTTCTTTCATGGCTCCACCCTCCTATGTGCCAAAAACTGAAATTTTGCCCAAGACCAAATACTCACCTACAATCAACCCCTTTTTTTGGACAGCAATATAGATTGTCCTTTTCTCAGGAGACATGACTCTCCTTCCAGAGTTATCTACACGTTCCACCAGCAGTCTTTCTGAAATGGACATATTGAGGCTTGTCTCTCAGCTCTTAGCAGCCAGAGGGATTCCAACTCCTACCAAGACCTCCCACCCACCTGGAGCTGAAGGTTTTTCTGCACAGACTCTGACATATTTTCCTTCAACCTGTTCTCGGGCTTTGGAGCCCTTGGTTCCGATATCTGTCCTGGTGCCTATGTCTTCGGTTCTTGTGATGTTGCCTTCCAGGGTTCAGGAGCCTTCCCTCTGGACTTCTCCCCATTCAAAGCCAATCCACCCTTGGGACCGTGACTGGTCTGTTGGCACCATGACCCCTAATTCGGTGCCAATTTTTTCTATGGCACCGTTTATGGTTTCATTTTTTTCGGCAGCTCCTAGTCCTCACAGGGCTCCTATCCTGGAAGCAGGGTCATCGTAGCACGTTGTGACCCCAGTCCCGAGGTTATCCCTTTCGGTTTCGGGTTCCCATCCCTCTTCAGGTGGGCTTGTCTTCCAGGTGATGGAGAGAGTTCTTGGATCCGCAGGCATGCAGTTGGCACCTCCAGCTTCAGAACCTGACCTTTCCCTTTCCTCTGGCATGCAGTTGACACAGCCTATTACACAGGGATTTTGGGCACGGGATCAGCAAGAAGCCCTGCTCCAGAGCACCTGCTCTTCAGAGTCCTCCTCAGAAGAGCCCACTGAGGAGTCGCCCCGAAAGAGAACATGCAAGATGAAGCACGTGGATTCCCCAGATGAATCAGTCACTGAGGATGCAGATTTTGTTGAGGGAGAAGGGTCCCCACAGTCTCCCCCTGAAGATGTCTTATTCAGAGACATCCTGGAGATCCTGAAGCAGAGGGGCAACTGGAAGACCATTAACCCTTCCACTGAGGAGTCTGTAGTCTTGCCTTCATTGCTTGACCCTCTATTTCCTGGGTGACCCCACCTGCAGATGAGCTGATTAAGCTCATCTTGCAGCGTGCCTGGAAGGCCTCTGATAACATTGAGCCAATTTCCCAGAGGCCTGATAAAATTCTGTCTCCACCAGAAGACCACCCTCACTGGTTCAGAGGTTTGGCAGTAGATTCCATGGTTGTGGCAGCAGCCACTAAGAAAGAACTTTCAGAAGAAAGTTCAGCTGTCCATCCTCCGAACAGGGAGTCCAGGACGATAGACAGACTAGGAAAGCAGACTTATGCTTCAGCAACTTTCACCTTGAGGTCACTGAATTATGTGGCACATTTTACACATCACCAAAGGGACCTAATTACAGAACTTTCAGGTACTTTCGTAGAGGTATTACCTGAAGAGGTGCAAGATAAAGTTGCCTCTCAGCTTGCCAACTTAGAGTCCATTTCTAACTCCTCCATGTGGTTGATAGCTCATAGAACTGAGGGGGCAGCCAGAGCAGCTGCTTCAGATGTTGTCATGAGAAGTCATGTATGGATGCGCCTATGTGGTTTTGCAGACCCCTTCAAGTCTTCCTTCGTCAGTGCTTCTGTTGATAAGTCTTCCTTGTTTGGCCCAAAAGGACACGTTAGCCAGGTGTGAGAAGAACGGAAAGACCCTATCTGCCATGGGCATATGCTTTTCCACCCCTCAAAGATCCTACTCCAGAAAAATGGAGGGGCAGAAAGATGTGGTTCAAAAAATCCCAGGGGCCTTTCCGTGATACACATGGTGAACAATCTCCTCGGGCAGAGCGGGGAACTCATCTGGAAGACGCCCCTACCATAGCAAAACCAGGGCTCCAGAGATTCTTTCTCTGCTCAGCCCTATCAGCGTTCCTGAGGTGCGGCCCGATTGCTTACCTCTAGAAGCAGTCAGAGGATGTTTCTCTCTGCACTGCTTATCCTGGCAATCAGCAACATTAGACTCCTGGATGCAGAGCATAATGACCAGAGGTTACCATATCCCTTTTGACCTTTACCCCAGGCCTCTAAGGTGATTCCCTGACGTCCCACCCAGTCAGAGGGATACAGCAACACTAGAAGTCCTAAAACGTCTCAGAAAAAGAGTCATCCAACCAGTCCCACCAAACCAAATAGGATCCTGATTTTACTCAAGGTTCTTTTTAGTGCCAAAAAAGACAAGGTACTGGAGACCAGTTTTGGATCTCAGTATAATGAACAAGTTCATCAGACAAGTAAAATTCCGGATAGTTACGGTTCAGTCCATTCTTCCATTTCTGGAGAAGGATGACTAAATGTCTTCTATAGATCTCCAGGATGCATACTACCACATAAAATTGGACAAACGATCCAGAGGATACCTCCACTTCCAGATGGGAGCCATTCATTATCAATTTCGAGTACTGCCCTTTGATCTCTCCACAGCCCCCCAGGGATTTCACCAAATGCATGTTACCTGAGACTACAAGGATTCTGCATTTTTCCATAACTAGACGATTGGCTCCTTAACGCTCCAACCAGGAGTCTACTGCTTCAAGCCATATCGTACACTCAAAATCTGGCAGAAAAGCTGGTAATCTCAATAAACACAGAAAGGTCAAAACTGGCACTGACTCAAAGCTTAGAGTTCATTGGGGCATCGTTCAACACAATCTCCTGCCGTGTCGCCTTACCTCATTACAGGCTACTAAGATTGAGATCTCAACTTCAGATAATACTCTCTAAAATCCTGTCCTAGCTCGATTGGTTCTACAACTCCTGGGCTCAATGGCAGCTACAATCATGTTGGTTTCACTAGCAAGATTCCATATGCGGTTGCTGCAATGGCTCCTAGCATCTCAATGGTCTCCTTTAAACACACCCGATGTCTTACCCAATCTGCATAACAAACCAATGCAAGGAAGATCTGAATTGGTGGATGAAGCCAGAGGAGGAGTTATGGTGTCGTCCCTTTCACCCCGCTCATCCCAGTGCCACAGTGACCATGGACTCTTCCCTGATGGGGTGGTGGGGACATTTTCAGGGAAAGACCGTCCAAGGCACTTGGTCCCCCATAGAGGCCAAACTGCATATCAAGTGAACTAGAGCTAAGGGTGGTGCTCCTTGCATTGCAAGCATTCCAGACAAGCCTTCCATCGGGGGCAGTTGTTATCCAGTCAGACTATGTGTCAGTAGTCTGGTACATCAACAAGCAGGGAGGAACCAGATCCTATCCATTATGCCAGGAAGCCCTGAGAGTGTGTCAATGCGCAATAGCTTCCAACCGGTTTCTCTTAGCAACATAAATTCCTGGGAACTCCAATCTGATTGCACACAAACTGAGCAGAAACATTTTGATGCCTTACGAGTGGTGTCTCAACTCCATAGTAGCGACACAAATTTTTTGTCGTTGGGGCAGACGTTTCTGTGACCTCTCTGCTTCCCCCTTGAACCACAAATGCAGCAGCTTCTTCACCCCCCCCCCCCGGGGAGTTCCGAGAGGTGCTGTGATACATGATTAGCCTCTGGGTCTACTGTATGCCTTTCCCCCATTCCCCTCATTCCACTGTTCTTGAAGAAAACGCAATGGCTGAGAAGCAAGGTAATCCTCATTGCACCCTTTTGACCCTGTCATGTTTGGTTCCCTTTCCTATGACCTCACTTGTTTCATCGTCCGTGGACACTGGATCCAACCCCTCGACTCCCTATCTCACCCATAGGGGCTGGTCCATACCAACCTTCACAGTCTCAAGCTGACCGCTTGGTATCTCCACTTCTGCTGATTGTCAGGCAGATGAACCTGTCTTCCCCAGTGTGAAAGATTCTTCTGGCTTCTCATAAACCCTCCACCAGGAAACTGTCACAGCAAATGGGTCAGGTTTGTAATCTGGGCTAAAGAACAAGGACTAGACCCTTTCTCTATCACGGTCCATAAGGTCTTAGAATACCTGTCGACTCTACTCCATTCAGGAGCCTCAGGCTCTACTACTAGTGTTCACTTAGTGGCTATTGCCAATTTCCATGATGGCTTTAATGATTCTTCATTGATGTCCCACTGTCTTTGCAAAACCTTCATGAAAGGAGTCCTGCACCTGAGATCCTACTGAACCTTGGAATTTGACTTCAGTTTTACGAATTCTAACCTGTTCACCCTTCGAATCTTCTGCCACATGTGATTTGTAGTTTTTTTCGTGGAAAACCTTATTCCTTGTAGCCATCACCTCAAGCAGGAGGATGTCAGAGTTATAAGCTTTGTGTGTTATTCGCCCTTATTTAATTTTTCATAATGAGAGAGTATCACTTTTTGACTAACCCTTCCTTTTTGCCCAAAGTCATGTCGAATTCAAGTCTCAACCAGTCCATTCATTTACCAGTCCTTTCCCCAAAATTTTTTAACAAACTTGAATACCTCTTACACCTGTTATATGTACATAGACAGCTACTTTTTTATTTAGACAGAACTAAATCTTTCAGAAAGTTGGACTAGCTGTTTATAGCCTTTTCTGGCCCCAAATTGGGCAAAGCTGTTTCCAAAGTCACCTTGTCAAAATGACTAAGAGATTACATTACCGTTGTTTACCAACAGAACAAATTAATTTTACCTACTAGAATCAAGGCTCACTCCACCAGGTCAGTGTCCACTCATGGCATTTCATTCCAATGCCTCTATAGACGACATCTGCGTAGCAGCCACTGGGCAACCCCCCATACCTTTATCACACATAACAAATTGGATATGGCCTCCAGGGGAAGAGCATCTTTTGGCTCAAGGGTGCTCAGGAGTATCCTTCCATAGGGCCTCCCAGGGCATAAAGTTGCTGGGGACTTGGCACTATCAGTAAGGAATGAATAAAGATTTACAACGTCAGAGAAAGAAGTTATATTCTTACCATAACGTTCCGTCTGTGTTGTAAATCTTCATTCATTCCTTACATCCCGCCCTCCAAATCCCTGCCCAAGGACTCCTGGGGGATCATTTTGGTCTTGAGTGCTTGATAGGGCATTTGCTCAGATAGGACTTCCACTGTCTCTATTCCTGGCGGGCAAACTCGATCTGAAGAAAGAAGGAGAGGGGCACTATGGGTAGGACTTAGCTCAAGATTTTTTTTTTTTGGGCTGGCGTGAGCTTGTGTATTGGCCAGGTCTGTTCCGAGGATGGAAGCGAGCGCGCACACACACACACACACACACACACACACACACACACACACACACACACACACACACACACACACACACACATGAGGTGTTCTGCTGGATCTTCTCAATACTGAAGGCCAAACCAACCATTTCCTACAAAGTTATGAACAACAACGTTTTCTTTTTTCTGGGTTACTTGTACAGGGCAGAGCATTTCTGACAGTTGCAAACTGCTACTGTTCAAGATGGAAAGGTTACTTATGACATTTAAAAATATAGAATATGATAACTTACTCCTTTCCAGCTGCTGTAGTTACTACATTTCCAAGCTCAACAGTCTTTAGTTTAACAAGCAGAGTATTCCCAAGTGAATCATAGTGTTTTAAACAAAGGATTCACTTTTTTCCCAGTGCAACATGCGATTTTCCCCAACCTTTTTCTAGACCTTCTGATGTTTCTTAGTAAGCTGAACTTAAGAATTCAACTGGATGATGTTGAGGTCGAATGATACCATCATGAGTAAGACCAACACACTACAGATCTTTCTGAAAGTGTGTGAGTGTGATTTGTGAGACTTGCTGCAAAAAAATAACAGTGAAAAATGGCTCAACCTTACACCAAATGAACTAACAGCTCTCCATGAGCTGGAAAAGGATAAAAGTGCGCATTATGAGAGTGAATAAGGGAATTGGTATTGTCCTGATGGAACAACCTCGTTACAGCAGCAAACTTGATGCAGACCGAGTTATATTGAGTACTACAAAGATGTGGACCATAAAACAGTCTCACTTAACTTTCCTATCATCGACAAACTGCTCAAAATAATGGAAAGAGACAGTTTACTTTTGAATAGTATGGTTTGTTTGTTTGTGCCTTGCCCTAGTCTGGGAGAGTTTTGTGGTATTCTGAAATTGCGTAAGGATGCCACTGATCCTCCATTTAGACACAGTGTCTAACAAAAGGACTAAAATGGAAAAGATTTCTGAGTTCGTTGATTCACTTTTGAATCCAGTAGTCCAGACCACACTTTCATTTTAAAGGACTCTTAGGCATTTTTAAATGATGTATTTCTTCATTAACTTACTACAGCTGACAGGATGTTATACTAGAAATTGAATCCCTCTATACAAACATTCCACATATTGAGGGACTGGAATGCTTAAGATCAATCTGTCTTTCGGCTTTTCCCGGTTAGGGGTCGCCACAGTGGAACTCTGGTCCGCTAATGATTGGCAGTAGATTTTTACATGCTGGCTTGCCGGGCCTAACGCACAACCTTCAACAAAGGAACACCATTCACGCATGTCGACACACAGAAGACACTCTAACTGAGAATCGAACGTGCAACGTCTAACTGTGAGGCGACAACGCTACCGCAGCACCACCACCGCAGTACCATGGACTGGAATGCTTAAGATCATTTCTGGTTAAACTGTCTGCTTTTCCCCACTGATAGGATTGACACAATTAGCGCTTTGTTTTCTAAGGTGCTTCAGGGTAACTTTTCCCACTTTAATAGAGCTATTTGTCAGCAGGAAAAAGGTGTGGCCATGGGTTCAAAAATGGCCCCTGCATATGCCAGTCTTGTCCTTAGTGTGTGGGAGACAAGCCACTTGTTCATCTACCTGGGTTTCAACATACCAGGCTGTACAGATATTATATGGATGATATATTTTTTATATGGCAAAGTTCACAGCAAGATCTGTTCTTTTTCATTCACTCCCTGTCCCACAGCATTCTGTTTTTCAATTTCAAAATCTCAGGGTGTACAATTCTTGGACATGGAAATCACTCTTGACACCAACTCATTGTGTTGGGATTCCAATATTTTCCGGAAGAAGATGTACCTTAATTTTTTTTAGATTTCAGCAGTCAGCACCCGTTTTCATGAAGAGAAATATTGCGAGGAGACAATTCATTAGATATTCCTGCATTATTAGCAATGAGGATAATTTCTACAAAGAGAGGCACTTCCTGATCAGTTTGTTTATGAGTAGAAATTACCCTACGCCTGTACTTGATAGAATTTTTACCAAAGTTAGTGAACCCAACGTATCAGGTCAAATCAGATCAAAACTTAAGCCTGGTTTACAGAAAACATCCAGCCAACAAGCAATTTTGGACTGAGTCCCTTGAGTACCCAGTCAGAATAATACTACGGACCAGACCCCCTGTAACCTATCAAGGCAGCACCTTGGAATGTACCGTTAGCTTCCCACTTCCTGTTTGTTTGGACCTTAAACCAAAATGAGACATTATTCCCAGGAAGTGGGAAATGATCAGAAGCAGCAGGGATGTCACGGCAGTTCTGGAAGATGCACCTGCTTTCTGTCACAAAAGAACAAAGTCCCTACGTGTTTCTTTTGAACACGTGAATAAATCTTTTTTGCTCGAATGAACAAGTGCTGATGAAACACCAGGCATGTTTCCCTTCGGCTCTTGAGTTGTTTGCAATTACATTCACAAAGGAGCAGACTTTGTTTTCCAACATTGCAATTTTACAGTTATTCACCACAGATATATTTTGATTGCCATAGCTCGAATGTTGAAATGTGGGTAGTTGTAATGAGGAACGAAAAAAAGTACTCACTTGCGCTATCTTCTCTTACAACAAATTGAAGAGGAAACGCTGTGTGTACGACAAAAATACTTAAGGTTTAATATGAAACAACTCACAATTACACACTCAACAAAATATAACTGACTTGACTTATTTCAAAATTAAAAGTTTAGCGCTTTCACCTATTCATATAGGCTTCATCAGAACTGACAGCTTTTTGAAAAAATTCATTTAAATAACCTTAGTGGCGCGAAAGCCTGTACCAATATTTAAAGCTATATTCACATTTTCACAGACTGTGTTTTGTCTACATTTTGTTAAACCCATCAATACGTAAACCTGTTTAACTGTAGATTTAAAATCCATATTTCATATAAACAATAATATTAAGAATAAATATACATAATTCATAAACTGTAAAAAAGATGTATCAATTTTAAATGAACCAAAATAGTTGCCTAGAAATATATTTGTATTGTGTTAACAAAATATGTATATATAAATAACTAATAGTTAAAAAGTTAAAAAGTGCTAAAATCTGATAGTATAATGTAATATAATAATAATACTGTTCAAGACAAATGGAAACATTAAGAAACATTAAAAAACTTTGTGAATAAATACTATGAAATCATTATGATAAATATTTAAAAAACAGCAAATATACTATGAAGAATATACTGAATTAATTGTGTAAAAATAAATTATATAAAAATAATTTGTATAAAAATAAATTAATTGTTTGGAAACTGCACCAAACAGAATACAAAGGGAAATCTAAGGAAATGAATTTTACAAAAAGAAATGTGGCTATCATGCTAATCATTGTTGAATGTACCTATATTTTATAGGGTATCCCAATGGGTCTTATTTCTATATTCTTAATAGTGGTTTGACGGCTATAGATTCATTTAAACCAGGCTCAGTGGCAGCATCAGTGAACAATTGCCACCATATTTCCTTGTAACTTAACTCCTTACGATTGTCCCCTCCCAAACCTGGTTTAATATGTTCTAAAATGCCAAAGGAGAATATGTGGTCCGCTCCCTCAATTTCTACATGCCTATATAATGCATTGTTTTTATCCTTTTTCCTGATACAATAGGTGTGATCATAAATTCTCCTTTTGAATGCCCTCTCTGTTTTTCCCACATAATATGCCGGGCATATTTGACATTTAGCCAGATAGATCACATAAGATGTGTTACAATTGCCCCTTGCATATTTGATAACTGTCTTGTTTATATTATCTAAAATAATTCCAGGTACTCTTGTAATATTCCGACATTGATTACAATTTTCACATCTTTTAGTAGTTATGACATTACCTATGTCACCTCTTCTAAAATTAGTCTCTTTACCAAATTCTAGAATTTTCTTTAAATTGTCTGACATTTTGTATACTATAAGGGGTTTGTTACCCAATAATTTGGAAATCTGTGGATCAATTTGGAAAATTTTCCAGTATTTCTCCAGAATTTCCTTGATTTTGCTTACATATGGTGTATATGGGAGGATACATGCTTTCTGATATTTTTTGAGACATATTTCTTCATTTTCTTTGTCTCCTATGTCTATAACCCCTAACAGAGGTAAATAGTTGGTTCCCCATCTTGATGTTACATATTGTCCTACTTCTGTCAACATTTTACTGTTATACATTCTCTCCTTAAACATTCCTGTAATGAATTCGATCTCCTTTAGCATTTCCTCTTTTCTAGACGTCATCCTGGCTGCCCTGATGCATTGGCCTTTAAAGATATTACGCATCATTTTCCTGGGATGGTGACTGTTAAAATGTAAATAATCATTTGAAAAGGTGTTTTTCCTGTATATATTGGATTTAAACCCTTGTTCGTCATGTGATACAAATGTGTCCAAATATGCTATCCCATTATCACTGACTGAATGGGTGAATTTGAGAAATTCACTACTCTTGTTGATGTAAGTGATGAATTCATTTAACTCATCAATGTCACCTTTCCATAAAACGTAAATATCGTCTAAAAATCTTGTGTAGTGGACGACGTGAGTGAAATACCTACTATTGAATAAACTTTCTTCCTCCCAATGCAACATCACCAAATTCGCAAAAATAGGGGCACTGGCTGAACCCATAGCCACACCCCTACATTGTTTAAAATATTCACCGTCAAATAGTATATAGTTATGTTCCAATACTAATGTCTTGCATTCCATAATGAGACATATTTTATCCCATTCAATGTTTGTGTGCTTCCTAATGCTTTCACAAAACATTTCCAGACCTTCCCTGCTAGGGATACATGAGAATAAGTCAATGACATCTATTGTCATATAATGAAGGTTATTGGTGTCGAGGTGGGTAGGAAATTTTCTAAGAAAGTCCCAAGAATCTTTTGCCAAATGGGGGATGCATAAATATATATCTTTTAACCAGACATCTATAGCTTTTCCCAAGGGAAATGTCTTTGCCTTATTTCCTGACACAATTGGCCTGAAAGGGGGGTCCTCGCTATTTTTGTGAATCTTAGGAATCCCCACCAGAACAGCCAATGTCGGATGTTGTACTTTTAAAAAATTGTAAACATCGTTATTTATTCGATTGTCAATCCAAAACTCTTCCAAATATGAATTAATCCTTTGGTAAGCTATATTAATCTCATTGAGAGAAATTGTTTCATAGTTGCCAGTTTCTGTAAGAAGTGCGTTTAATTTCGCATTATATTCCATTCTATCGTAGATCACAATCCCCCCTCCCTTGTCAGGTTTCATAATACGAATGTTATGATTGTTTCTAAGGTTCCTTAATTCTTCTCTTTCTCCCTTTGTCAAATTATCTTTGATTTTGAATTTCCTAGCTGTATTGGTAAAACTGTATAAATCTCTATGTACCTGTTTCTCAAAGAGGTCAACCAAAGGATTCATTAAAGGTACAAATGTACTTTTATTTTTTAACAATGTGTCACCTTTGGTCAGTTCGAGATGATTTGTTTCGTTCTTATTCTGGAACATGATGGACAAATTTAATTTGCGTGTGTACAACTTAGTTTCAACTAAGTGATCGATCAAATTAAATTTTGGTGTTGGAATGAATTTCATTCCTTTAGATAGAAGTCTAAAGTGTATGTCCTCCACCTGGAAATTTGTGTAATTATATATTTTGAAATTGTCAAAACTGTGTACTACACCTTCTTTCTGTATACAATTTCCTTCACCATTTAAATTTCTTTCCTTTTCTTCTACTAATCTGTCCATTTCTCTTCTTGATATTTTCTTTGTCGTTGGTTGTAACCTTTGTTGTAATTCCCTTTCTTTGTCCATGTTTTTTCCTTCCAATATTGGGGATTCCAGTTCCTCTGAAAATTCTGATTGTACCCACCCTGTTCGCCATAACCTTCCTCATAGTCTTCGTGTACATTACCCTTCTCCTTGTACCTATTGCTTCTACCAAATCTATTTGATTTTTCATAATTATAAGATAGTTTTTGTTTGTTGGGTTCAAAATCTTTGTGCCACCTATATGCTCTATTTTCCTTATATTGTACCAAATCCCGGTTTAATTTCTTACATTTTCTATCATAAATGGATCTGGATTTCTTCTCCACTATCTCAAATTGCTTATGATATAGATTAATCCATTCGTCGAACAATAAATCATTCTCGATCTCTAAATTTAATTTCTCAGCTTGTTTGATGAGTTCCAATAATTTCTCATCATTATATTTAATCAGTAAATTCATATACTTAAATCCACACTCATTGAATAGATCATTAAAATCCTTAATGACATCATCATTAATGTTTAAACCTAAAGGAAATTTAAAAAATCTAAGTCCCATAGGGACTACTTTCAATATTAAACACTTGTGTAAATAGGCATTCTCAATTTTGGTATTGTCGACACTGTTCATAATCCTACCTAATTTGTAAATCTTATCTTTTTTAAGTGTTTCATTGGATCTCTCAGAACCACCTTTTTTATTAGGGGTTACTGTTTTCCCCTTTCCAAAATTGTCAAAATTACAGTCTTGAAAAAGAAAATTGTTCAAATCTGCATTAATATTATTGTCCACTGTATGCCCTTTGTTAATAAAAAAATTCTGTTCAGTACCTTTCATGGCCCTTTCGGTGCCTACTGTGTTGGCATAAGTTTTGACAGGCTTCGTACGTTTTGGTCGCGTGCCTGTTCGGAAAATGTCTTCCTCATTTTCCTCCACCTCATAAATTGAAAAATCAAAGGTGAAACCTGTGGAGTCCAGCTGATGACTTGTAGCATTAGAATGAGGAACCTGTGCAGCTGGTAAGTCTATATCAGCACTAACATCCAACGAACCTCTGCGTTGTGATACCGCTCCTCCCTCATACTGGGCACCTACTGTACCTCTCTGCTGAACAGCTGATCCACCACACGAATTGCGTTTATGCACCGCACCCGGTTCTGCAGAGTGCTTGTGTAAATTGCTTTGACCAGCCATGCTTTCGTCATTACTATGATACCCATTTCGGTTGACTTTTTGCGATGTTAACCTTCCTATTTCCTTCGTTTTAGTAGATCTCTGCTCCTTGGTGTTGCCGGTGCTTCCGCAGCTATCATTGTTGCCATTGTGAGGACTATGCAGGAACGATAGTTCAATGCCCTTAAATTCCGATTCTGTCTTTAACATAAAAGCATTCATGGTGTGTGTGAGCTGTTTAAATTCCTTCTTTAATACTGCCAACTCGGACTTGATGATATCAGTGTCTAGCATTTCAGACGTCTTGTCTGTTGTTGTTGCCGGTACATCCGCGTCCCCCTCCATTTACAACTGCAGAAATGTGGGTAGTTGTAATGAGGAATGAAAAAAAGTACTCACTTGCGCTATCTTCTCTAACAACAAATTGAAGAGGAAACGCTGTGTGTACGACAAAAATACTTAAGGTTTAATATAAAACAACTCACAATTACACACTCAACAAAATATAACTGACTTGACTTATTTCAAAATTAAAAGTTTAGCGCTTTCACCTATTACATATAGGCTTCATCAGAACTAACAGCTTTTTGAAAAAATTCATTTAAATAACCTTAATGGCGCGAAAACCTGTAGCAATATTTAAAGCTATATCCACATTTTCACAAACTATGTTTTGTCTACATTTTGTTAAACCCATCAATACGTGACCTGTTTAACTATTAATTTAAAATCCATACTTCATATAAACAATAATATTAAGAATAAATATACATAATTCATAGACTGTAAAAAAGATGTCTCGATATTAAATAGACCAAAATAGTTGCCTAGAAATGTATTTATGTTATATTAACAATATATATATATATGAATATCTAATAGTTGAAAATTTAAAAAATGCTAAAATCTGATAATATAATGTACTATAATAATAATAATACTGTTCAAGATGAATGGAAACATTAAAAAACATTGAAAAACTTGTAAATAAATACTATAAAATCATTGTTATAAATGTTTAAAAAAACAGCAAATATACTATGAAATATACTGAATTAATTGTGTTAAAATAAATTATGTAAAAATAATTTATATAAAAATAAATTGATTGTTTGGAAACTGTACCAAACAGAATGCAAAGGGAAGTCTAAGGAAAGGAATTTTACAAAAAGAAATGTGGCTGTCATGCTAATCATTGTTGAATGTACCTATATTTTATAAGGTATCCCAATGGGTCTTATTTCTATATTCTTAGTAGTGGTTTAACGGCTATACCGCAGCACCACCACCGCAGTACCACGGACTGGAATGCTTAAGATCATTTCTGGTTAAACTATCTGCTTTTTCCACTGATAGGATTGACACAATTAGCGCTTTGTTTTCTAAGGTGCTTCAGGGTAACTTTTCCCACTTTAATAGAGCTATTTGTCAGCAGGAAAAAGGAGTGGCGATGGGCTCAAAAATGGCCCCTGCATATGCCAGTCTTGTCCTTAGTGTGTGGGAGACAAGCCACTTGTTCATCTACCTGGGTTTCAACATACCAGGCTGTACAGATATTATATGGATGATATATTTTTTGTATGGCAAAGTTCACAGCAAGATCTGGTCTTTTTCATTCACTCCCTGTCCCACAGCATTCTGTTTTTCAATTTCAAAATCTCAGGGTATACAATTCTTGGACATGGAAATCACTCTTGACACCAATTCATTGTGTTGGGATTCCAATATTTTCCGGAAGAAGGTGTACCTTAATTTTTTTTAGATTTCAGCAGTCAGCACCCGTTTTCATGAAGAGAAATATTGCGAGGAGACAATTCATTAGATATTCCTGCATTATTAGCAATGAGGATAATTTCTACAAAGAGAGGCACTTCCTGATCAGTTTGTTTATGAGTAGAAATTACCCTACGCCTGTACTTGATAGAATTTTTACCAAAGTTAGTGAACCCAACGTATCAGGTCAAATCAGATCAAAACTTAAGCCTGGTTTACAGAAAACATCCAGCCAACAAGCAATTTTGGACCGAGTCCCTTGAGTACCCAGTCAGAATAATACTATGGACCAGACCCCCTGTAACCTATCAAGGCAGCACCTTGGAATGTACCGTTAGTTTCCCACTTCCTGTTTGTTTGGACCTTAAACCAAAATGAGACATTATTCCCAGGAAGTGGGAAATGATCAGAAGCAGCAGGGATGTCACGGCAGTTCTGGAAGACGCACCTGCTTTCTGTCACAAAAGAACAAAGTCCCTACGTGTTTCTTTTGAACACGTGAATAAACCTTTTTTGCTTGAATGAACAACAAGTGCTGATGAAACACCAGGCATGTTTCCCTTCGGCTCTTGAGTTGTTTGCAATTACATTCACAAAGGTGCAGACTTTGTTTTCCAACATTGCAATTTTACAGTTATTCACCACAGATATATTTTGATTGCCATAGCTCGAATGTTGTTTATGCAGGGATATGCGACACTTGCAGTAGTTTCTACAGAATTAAAACTTCTCAGAAACTTTCTGACATTATAAGAGAACATTGTGCGGCTATCCACATCACAGACTTGAAAAAAAGCATTGGGTAAACACAGTTTGTACTGCACAGAGATCAGAGAATTTAAATTCATACTGTTGGAACAGGTTGATGTTTTCTATGGGGACATTGATAGAAGTTAGAACTGCATAAAGTGAAGTGGCAGTTGCTTCTAAATGCTGTTTCCCTGGGCTTAATGAAACACTTGTGTACTGTGCTGGCTTAATTGACCCCTGAGCTACTTCCCAGCCTTTGCTCTCTCTTTTACATGACCTGTTTAGATTTGGTATAAATTTTGTCTTCGCCTGCTTAATTAACTTTATACTTCTGTTACCCTTGATTGCATTCACACATACGTAGCAGTTTGTATTTTCTCGTGTAACAAGGACACGTAAGTTTCTTATTGATGGATGTTCTTCGTGTTTCACTGTTGTAGTTATTACATTTGGGTAATCTGCTGGAAGGTTGCCCTCAGTCGGCCTGAATGACAAAGTCTTGGGTCCTGCGTAGGTTGCTATCTACTCTTCCATGACGTCAGGTCATCAGGGGTATAAAGCATGCAGCCGACGCCAATTTAATCAGTCTTTCTTGCCGCGCGGTGCCCGAAGCAGAAGCAGTTCGTAAGTGCCAGTCGGCCGACTCCTGACATTTTCGCATTTGAGTTTCAGAACCGAAGTCTTCAACTAAAGCTAAGTACCCCATTGGGGAAACTTTTTCTTGCTCCTTTCCGATGTCCGTAAAAGTTAATAATTGCATTACTTGTGGGAAGCAAATACCTCATAAGGATTTTCATTTGTACTGTATCCATTGCCTAGGCCCAGATCATAATGTGCCTTGCTGTCGGTTTTGTGCTAGATTTAACCAATGCAGTATTAAGTGTCAGTATATTTTTGCGTCAAAATATTTTGGATCCAGATTTAATTGCCCTGAAATGTCATCTGATAGCAATCCGACTACCGGAGTTCACAAAAAATGCAAAGAAAAAGACGGAGGCAGTCCGTCAAGGTCCAAAACTGATGACGAAGTTTCTCCTAAGCCAGTCGCCGTTTCGCCGGTACTCAGTGAGGCGCTTTCGCAGCCCCTGATACCCGCTACTTTTGAGTCGCAGGCCTCTACCGAGACCCATGCGGAATCCGGTATGCTGTGAGATTCTCAGAGTACTGAACCCACGGATGTCTCTCCCTTGGATGGGTCCGAAGCCGCTGAGCAGGCACCGGTTTCTGAGGGTGTTTTCAGGCCTCAACATATTTACATAAAACTGACACCATCTTCAAAAACAAGATCAAAAACAACTTCTAAGTCTAAAAAAAACGATGCATGATCCACATGCTCAGGCCCCTATGCCTAAAAAACAGATGATCAAAATGGCTGAGGACTTAATTACCTTGATCAGGGGTTCCCAACCCCCCCCCTGCTAAGAGGCCTAGGCAAGATACTGATTATGAATCTTCAGATCAGGTTTCTATTTCTTCTGATTCCTCTTCTGATCAGGAAATTTCTATACCACCCTATGAGGATTCAGATGCAGAAGAATCCATCCCATCTGCATCTCCTCCTGAGGATTATTCTTTTGGAGAATCCTTGCATACTTTAAGGGAACATTTTCATTGGGAGAGTAAGGATTTCTCTGAATCAAAAAAGAGGCTTAAGGATTTTCTTCTTCTTCTTCAGCATAGGCCTTTGGCTCTACCTCCTGTATTAGACAATGTTGATGATGTGTTTTCGGAATTAAGCATGGCTCCTGATTCTCTACCTCCGGCTCCTAGTAAGCCAGACAGAGATATTACAGGATTCCTGACTCCTACAAATTTCTATTCAAAAATCCAGCTGCTGATCCTGAAACTATCTCACAGGGTCCCAAAGGTGTAAAGGCCTCTACAGTCCAAAATCCTACCCCCTCTGATAGAGATTCCAGGTCGCTGGATAGATGGGGAAAGAAGGTTTATACGTCTGCAACCTTCGCAATTAGGGCCTTAAACTGCCAATTTCATATGCTTAAATATCAACAGCATGTTATGGGCTTATTGAAACAGAAAATGATGTTGATTTCTGATTGTGTGGAAAATAAAGAATTACAGGAATTATTGCATGCAGCAGAACAGGTTGGAAAGCATACTTTGCAATGTGGTTTTGATTCGTTGGAGGCCTCTTGCAGGGCTGCAGTTACTGGATCTGTGATTAAAAGGCATGCCTGGCTCACGGAGCAAAATCTACCCGATCATGTTAAAGCTAAATTGTTGGATGTCCCTTTACAGCATGATACTCTGTTTGGTAATAAGGCAGAAGAGGTTTTAAAGAAAATGGAAGACAAAGCTAAATCTATGCAAACTTTAAAAGATTTCTTACAAGTGCAGCCACCCAGATTCAGTAGGCACTTGCTTACTAATAATTGGTCCTTTCCTGCGTCTAACAGAGCCTCTCAAGGCAAATCCAGGCGCTCAAAAGGCTCTAGATACCAATCACAGGGTTCTTACAGGTCAAAGCAATGGGGTGCCTCCACGTCCATATCTGGAGGAAACAAAGCACAACCCTACAGTAAGCAGTCTCAGCGACTTCCCTCTACCATCACCAAGCACTTATCTTTTGGCAGCCCCCTTGGGGGGAAAAATTAGCACTTCATGCTCAAAATTGGCAGTTAATTACCCAAGACAAGTGGGTATTAAACATAGTATCCCAGGGGTACAGATTTCATTTCCATACTTTGCCAATTCCAAATGGTTGGCCAGATCTGCCGCAAAATCAATGGGCAGAGGCTCAGAAACAAGTTACGTCCCTCATGGATATAGGGGCTATTCAACCAGTACCAGAACAGGAAAAAGGACAAGGTTTTTATTCAAGACTGTTCCTGGTACCCAGAAAAGACAATGCCTGGCGTCCAGTACTGGACTTAACGATCTTGAACATGTTCCTGGACATTCCAAAATTCAAAATGCTGACTTTACCACAGCTACTGCCTATGCTGGGCAAGAACGCTTGGTTAGTGACTCTAGACTTAAAAGAGGCATACTTGCATATCCCAGTAAGGGAATCCTGCAGAAAATACCTCCGCGTCAAGGCAGGTTTTATGCATTACCAATTCTCTGCACTGCCCTTTGGCTTATCTACTGCCCCCAGGGTCTTTACAAAGTGCCTGGCACCAGTAATTGCATTTTGCAGACAAAGAAGCATACAAATTTACCCTTACTTCGATAACTGTCTCATTCAAGCAGAGAACAAGGACATTCTTCTTCAACATTTGGCTTTTGTAAAAAGGCTTCTAACATGCCTAGGGTACACAATAAACGAAAAGAAATCCCAACTGGTACCCTCTTGAAAAATTACATTCCTAGGTGCAAGCTTGAATACAACTGCCCAGATGGCTTACCTTACGCCAGACAAACAAAGGCAACTGACTATATACTTCAAACAGATGGCAACAAAAACCCAGTTATCTGCAAGACAAATTCTGCAGGCTTTGCATGCATGGCATCCTGCATTCTACTAGCTCCATATGCAAGACTGCATATGAGGAAACTTCAATGGTACCTAAAAAGTTTATGGAGTCAACATTGTCACAGTCAGGAAACAATGATTCCTCTCATTCACTGCCTACAACAGGAGTTTCTTTGGTGGGCAGAGACATGTCACCAGAACAAGGGACTGTCATTCACTCTACTCCCTGCCACCCAAACCCTAACTACAGATGTATCAGACTATGCTTGGGGGGCCCACCTGGTAGGGAGATGCATTCAGGGCATATGGAGCCCAAAACAAATGCATCTGCATATCAACCAGAAAGAGATGCTAGCTGTTCAGAATGCCCTGACAGCCTTCAAGGACTTACTTCATCCAGGACAACTACTGATAAATATGGAAGACACCATGGTTATGTGGTACATAAACAAGCAAGGGGGTGCACATTCCTACCCCCTTTGCAGACTAGCCATGGCATTGTGGAACACAGCCTTGACTTACCAAGTACATCTTCAAGCTCAGTTCCTGCCAGGAAAACAAAATACTTTGGCAGACGACCTAAGCAGAAGTCTTATGGACCCGCATGAGTGGAAACTAGATCCACAAGTATTCAGCACGGTAACACAGAAATGGGGAACCCAGGCATAGATCTATTTGCCTCTCCCCAAAATTATCAACTGGACAAATTCTGCACAAGGACTTATCACAGACAAGCATGGAAAGTGGATGCTCTATCCTTCAGTTGGAAAAACCTATCCGTGTACACCTTTCCCCCTCTGCCTCTCCAAGGTCTTACTAAAGGTCAGAAATGAAAAACCAAAAATGATCCTAATTGCTCCGGACTGGCCTTGCCAGCACTGGTACCCAATTTTAGGGAATGTCTCAACTCCCTCCTTGGAACTTGCCTCAAATACCTCATCTACTGTCTCAGCAGAACAATCAAATTCTGCACACTCAACTCCAAACTCTGAACCTTGCAGCATGGTTGATCATGTAATTATTCAAACAACACCTCTCAGTAAATCTGTTATGGATGTCATTTTGGAAGCCAAAAGGCCTAGTACTAGAAAATCTTATGCTGATAAATGGAAGAGATTCTGTGCTTGGAACCAAGCACAAGGAACGGACACATCAAAACCAAATATCCCTCAGATTTTACAATACTTAACTGAGATGCTTGACAAGGGCCTATCCTTCTCCTCAATAAAAATTCATGCCTCTGCCATCTCGGCTCATTACAACAAGGAGCCTCCCATCTTTTCTCATCCTCTGCTAAAACAGTATCTTAGAGGGGCCAAAAACTTAAGGCCTCCCAGAAGATCACCAACTCCTGCATGGGACCTCAATTTTGTGCTGGAAAAACTCACCCTGTCTCCTTTTGAACCAGCAGCTACTGCGATATAACGTTTTTATCTTGGAAAACAGCTTTCCTTTTGGCAGTCACTTCAGCAAGAAGAGTTTCAGAACTACAGACTCTCATGGCTGTGGAGCCTTTAATTACATTTTACCCAGACAGGGTGTCCATCAGTACCAATCCTTCCTTTATGCCTAAGGTGGTATCCAGTGTGGCTCTTAACCAAACTATTCACCTGCCAACATTTTACCCAAATCCGCAGAACAAGGGGACGCGGATTCTGCATTCATTGGACGTACACAGACAACTAAGATTCTACTTAAAAAGGACCAAATCTCTTAAAAGTCTTAGCAACTACTGGTGGCATTTGCTTCAGGATCAGAGGGGAAGGCTATATCAAAGCAGACTGTTTCTAAGTGGATAAGCCACTGCATTAATTTCTGCTACTTGCATCATGGTAAACCTGTACCCAAGGGAATCCGGTCACATTCCACCGGAGCTGCCTCTACCTCAGCAGCCTTTCTCAGAGGAGTTCCATCCAAAGACATTCTAGAAGCTGCTACTTGGAGCTCAGTTCATGCGTTCATAAAGCATTATCATTTGCCTTCCTTCTATAAATCCAGGACAGGCTTTGCCACTGCAGTTCTGCAGGGCCTTATAGCTGCTCCTAATGCTATCTAGCTCCATCCTCCCATCCATAGCTGTGGGATTCTACCCAAATGTAATGACTGCAACAGTGAAACATGAAGAACATAGTATAGTTGTGTACACTTGCCATAAATATAGATGTTCGAGTGTATTCACTGTTGCAGTCCGGGTTACCCACCCACCATCCCCTTGTTCTATAACTTCTCTTTCCTTCACTATACTCTAAAGTCTTTGTGGTGTATTTGCTTTTAGATGAAGGTAAAGTTTTGTTGCTAAACGTGCATTTTCATATATTACTGTTTATTTATATATATATATATATATATATATATATATATATATATATATTTTTTTTTTTTTTTTTTTGCTCCCCATTTGGGGGGCACCTAACATCTGGGACAAGAAAAACTGATTAAAATGGCATCGGCTGCATGTTTTATACCCTTGACGACCTGATGTTATGGAAGAGGAGACAGCAATCGAAGCAGGACCCAAGACTTTGTTATTCAGGCCGACTGAGGGCAACCTGCCAGCAGATTACCCAAATGTAATAACTGCAACATTGAATGCACTCGAACATCTACATTTATGGTAAGTGTACACAACTATACTTTTTTATTATACCAAAAACAATATTTATTGACCTTACCACTGCATGTTTTTCTGAAGAAGTTCTTGATATAAATAAAGAATGAAAATACTCAACACTGGTTCTCCTTTGTCTGTCTTGCCGGGTAAAAAGAATTTGCATTTAGTATTTTTTTTTTTTTTGTGCAATTGGCTCTTCAGTTTATTAAGTATATATACATATATACCTGTATATATACATATATAAGTGTGTGTGTGTGTGTGTGTATATATATATATATATATATATATATATATATATATATATATATATATATATATATATATATATATATACACACACACACACACACACACGCATATCATATATATATAAAATCAAGGGATGGATTAAACATTGACAAGAACATCCCAAATTCACTGCATCGTGGATAATATGACACCAGGCAGAAGAAGAATACTGATGAGATGTTCTTCGTGTTTCACTGTTGCAGTCATCACATTTGGGTTATCTGCCTGCAGGTAGCCCTCAGCCGACCTGAATACCAGAGTCTTGGATTCCTGCGTCTGATGCTGTCTCTTCTTCTATGACGTCCAGCAGTCAGGGTTGTAAAACATGCAGCCAACGCCATTACATCAGTCTTTCTTGCTGCGCGGTGCCCGAAGAAGAAACAGTTCGCAAATGCTGGTCGGCAAACTCCTGAAATTTTCGAGTTTCAGAACTGAAGTCTTCAGAAAAGCTGTACCCCATTGGGGATCCTTTTTCTTACTCTTAACCGATGTCAGTAAAAGTTAACAATTGTCTTATCTGTGGAAAGCAAATACCTCATAAAGAATTTAATTCGTACTGCATTCCTTGCTTAGGCCCAGACCACGACGTCCCTCACTATCGGTTTTGTACCTTATTCAATCCTCGAACTGTTCGTCGTTGGGCTATATTTGTAGCAAATTATTTTCGCACTCGATATAACTATCCAGAAATGGCTTCAGTAAGCCAGCCGACTACCGATATTCCGAAAAAACGTAAAGATAAAGACAGACAGCATAGGTCCAAAACTGCCAACAATGCTTCCGTTAAGCTAGTCACCAGTCCGTTGGTACTCACTGATGCGCTTTCGCAGCCCCTGATACCCACTACCTCTGATTCGCAGGCCTCTACTGAGACCCATTCGGAGTCCGGTATGCCGCGAGATGCTTTGACTATGGAACCTGCGGATGTATTCAGGCCTACAGACTTGCATTTTAAACAGACTCCATCTTCTTCATCCAGGCCTAAAACTCGACCCACGCCTAGAAAACCGACGTCCAAACCGCATGCTCAGGCCCATATGCCTAAAAAACAAATACTTAGAATGGCTGAAGACCTTATTACCTTAATTAGGGGAAGCCAGCCTTCCCCCAAGAGACCTAGAACTGTTTTTCCTTCTGATACTTCTGATTAGGAATCTGATATTTCTGTTTCTTCTGATTACCAGGATTTGCCCTTCTCTACCTATGAAGATTCTGATGCAGAGGATTCCATTCCCTCTGCTTCCCCTCCAGAAGATTTTTCTTTTGGGGAAACCTTGCGCACTGTTAGGGAGCATTTCCGCTGGGAAAACCAGGATTACTCTGACTCCAAAAAGAGGCTTAGGGAATTCTTAATCCTTCCTCAACACAGGCCTTTAGCTATCCCTCCTGTTCTGGACATTTTAGATGATGCTTTCTTGGAATCTAGCCTTTCCCCCTGACACTTTACCTCCAGCTCCCAGAAAACCTGACTGGTATTACAGAGTACCTGACTCTCCTGGGCCTGAGCATGCGGTTTGGACGTCGGTTTTCTAGGCGTGGGTCGAGTTTTAGGCCTGGATGAAGAAGATGGAGTCTGTTTAAAATGCAAGTCTGTAGGCCTGAATACATCCGCAGGTTCCATAGTCAAAGCAAAGTCAAATCCTCTTCAAGAATCCTACTGTGGATCCAGAGACCATTTCCCAAGGATCAAAGGGCATTAAGGCTACTGCTGCCAAAAAACAAACCCCTTCTGATAGCGATTCTAGAGCCTTGGACAGATGGTGTAAGAAGGTATATACTTCTGCTATTTTGGCCATTAGAGCTTTAAAGTGCCAGTTTTATATGTTAAAGTACCAGCAGCATATTATGGGACTACTTAAACAGAAAATTATGTCGATTCCTGACTGTGCTGAACACAAAGAATTACAGGATTTAATGCATTCTGCAGAACAAGTTGGTAAACATACTTTGATACTTATGACTCTTTAGAAGCATCTTGCAGGGCTGTTGTCACTGGGTCTGTACTTAGAAGGCATGCTTGGCTTGAGCAAAATTTGCCAGATCATGTTAAAGCTAAATTACTGGATGCTCCCTTAAACCAAGACTGCCTGTTTGGCAACAAATCAGAAGTCGTCCTCAAAAAGATGGAGGAAAAAGCTAAATCTATGCAAACTGTTAGATTTCCTGCAAGTACAGCCTCCCAGATTTAGTAGGCATTTGCTTTCAAAGAACTGGTCCTTTCCAGCCTCTTCTAGGCCTTCTCAGTCCAAACCCAGGAACAGCAGACCACCTAGGTTACAGTCTCAGAGTACGCACAGGCCTAAGCAGTGGAGGGCTCCCACTTCCAAAGCAAGGAGTAGTAAGACACACCCCCCCCAATGGAAAAATGGCACAATGACTTAACCTTAACCCTTCCAAGCCCTGCTCAACTGCCTGCTCCCTTAGGAGGAAAACTCGCCCTGCATGCAAAAAACTGGGAACTCATTACCCAGGACAAATGGGTTTTGAATATAGATTCCTCAAGGATACAGATTCCACTTCCACACCCTACCAACCCCAAATCAGTGGGCAGAGGCTCTACAGCAGGTTCTCTCTCTTGTATGTATCAGGGATATTCAACCTGTCCCAGCAGAAGAAAGGGGACAAGGTTTTTATTCAAAACTTTTCCTGGTACCCAGAAAAGACAGCTCCTGGCATCTTATCCTGGACCTCTCCATTCTAAACACGTTTTTGATAATCCCAAAATTCAAAATGCTAACACTTCAACTGCTGCTTCCTATGCTAGGCAAAGATGCCTGGTTGGCAACCTTAGACTTAAAGGAGCTTACCTGCACATTCCAGTAAGGGAATCTTGCAGGAAATACCTACGCTTCAGGGCAGGCTGCATGCACTATTAGTTCTCTGCACTTCCCTTTGGCTTATCTGCTCCGCCCAGGGTATTCACAAAGTGTCTAGCTCCAGCCATTGCATTTTGCAGGCAGAGAAATATTCAAATATACCCATACTTAGACGATTGTCTGATTCAGGCAGAAAGCCAGGACTTGCTATTAAAACATCTGGCATTCGTAAAGAAACTTCTAACCTCACTGGGGTACACCATAAATGAAAAGAAATCTCACCTAGTACTCTGCCAACAGATTGTATTCCTGGGAGCAAGCTTGAGCACAACTTCCCAGATGGCTTTCCTCACTCCAGAAAAATAAGTTTATTTGACAACCTACTTCAAATTACTGGCCACAAAGACAAAGCTATCTGCAAGGAAAATCCTGCAAGTCCTGGGGTTCATGGCCTCTTGCATTCTACTAATTCCATATGCAAGACTGCATATGAGGAAACTACAATGGTATCTAAAAAGCCTATGGTGTCAACATTCTTAGGTCCTGGAATCAATGATTCCTATCATTCCTTGTATAAAGACAGACTTCCTTTGATGGGCAGAGGCCTGCTACCACAACAAGGGGCTGTGTTTCACTCTACCCCCTGCCGCCCAAACCCTAACAACAGATGCATCAGACTATGCATGAGGGGCTCACTTGGCAGGGCAGTGCATTCAGGGCAAATGGAAACCAGGACAGATGCACCTGCATATCAGCCAAAAAGAAATGTTAGCTGTACAGAATTCCCTGACAGCCTTCAAAGACCACATTCTTCCAGGTCAATTATTGGTAAAGACAGACAACACCATAGTTATGTGGTACATAAACAAGCAGGGGGGATCCCACTCGTACCCTCTCTGCAGACTAGCCGTGGCTCTGTGGAACACAGCCTTGAGCTACCCAGTGCACCTATAGGCTCAATTCCTGCTAGGCAAGCTAAATTCTCTGGCAGACGACCTAAGCAGAAATCTCATGGACCCACATGAATGGAAACTGGAACCAAAAATATTCAACCTCTTGAGGAACAAATGGGGCATTCCAGAGATAGACCTGTTTGCCTCCCCTCAGAACTATCAATTGGACAAATTCTGCACAAGGGCTCCCCACAGTCAAGCATGGAAAGTGGATGCCCTGTCCTTTACTGGGAAAGCCTCTCGGTTTATGCCTTTCCCCCCTCTGCCTCTCCACTTGATGGTTCTGCTAAAGATCAAACAGAACAAGCCAAGGACAATACTGATTGCACCAGATTGGCCACGCCAGCACTGGTGCCCCCTCTGGTGCCCCCTCTGGTGCCCCCTCTTGCGCAGTATGACACTGCTGAAACCATGGCACCTGCCTCAGACCCCTTCCTTGCTGTCCCAGCAGGTGGGCCAGATTCTGTACCCTCTGCTTCAAACCCTGAACCTTGCAGACTGGCTAATTCCTTGAGCTCTCCAATAGCATCCCTCAGTAAGCAGGTGCTAGATGTCATTCTGGAGGCAAGGAGGCCTAGTACTAGAAGATCCTATGCTGAAAAGTGGAAAAAAAACTGTTCCTGGAGCCAGACTCAGGGGATGGGCACAACGATGCCCAGCTTACTTCATATACTTTAGTACTTAACAGAAATGCTCCACAAGGGCCTATCCTTCTCGTCAATTAAAATTCATGCATCTGCCATTTCAGCACATTATGATAATGAACCACCCCTCTTCTCTCACCCCTGCTAAAGCAATTCCTCAGAGGGGTCAAAAATGTAAGACCCCTCAGGAGAGCCCCTACTCCAACCTGGGACCTTAACTTTGTATTGGGAAAGCTCACTCTCCCTCCTTTTGAGCCAGCTATGACTGCAGAGTTGAAATTCCTTTCTTGGAAAACAGCCTTCCTTCTAGCCATCACTTCAGAAGAAGAGTGTCTGAATTACAGGGCCCTCATGGCAGTGGAACCCTTCATTATCTTCCATGCAGACAGGGTTTCCCTCAGAACCAAGCCTTCCTTTATCAGCCCATTCATTTGCCTACCTTTTTCCCGAATCCACAAAACAAAGGAGAATGAATACTGCACTCTTTGGACCGTGCACAGACGACTTAGATTTTATTTGGACAGGACTAAGCCTTTCAGAAAATCTGAACAGCTGCTAGTTGCCTTTGCTGCAGGGGTAGAGGGGAAGGCCATTTCAAAGCAAACCATTTCTAAATGGATAGCCCATTGCATTAATTTCTGCTATACGCACCATGGAAAACCTACCCCACGGGATAAAATCACATTCCACCAGGGCTGCATCTACCTCTACATCCTTTCTCAGAGGAGTCCCTACCAGGGACATCATAGCAGCTGCTACCTGGAGCTCTGTGCATACCTTCACCAAGCATTACCACATGCCTATTTTTTCTAAATCCAGAGCTGGTTTTGCCACTGCAATCTTGCAGGTCTTAATAGCTGGTCCTAATGCTCTAACTTCCTCCTCCCTTCCTTAGCTTTGGGAATCAACCCAAATGTGATGACTGCAACAGTGAATATACTCGAACATCTACATTTATGGTAAGTGTACACAACCCTGGAACAGTTGAGGAATGCTGTTAAATGTAGGAAGCCTGTGTTTGGGGTTTGGATAAAACTAGCCCATTATGCCAATTGGTTGACTGCTCCCTATGAAATGGCTGAAGCTGAAGAGAAGGTGCAGTACAGTGTAGCACAACAAACAACTTTCGTGACTAATGAATGACCTCAATTTGCCTCTTTCCTTTATCCACTAGTCTTTCAAAGGCTAGTGTAATGGAAATGAAATGGGCTTGAGGTATGTGGTGGTAATGGGGGGGGGGGAGACTGATGGTCGGCATGCACATATGGGAAAATGTTCAGGAAATTTGTTTTCAAGCTTTTATTTTTAATTTCCTGCCTCTATGTTGAACCACCTATGACTGCATTGAATTCATTATCCATTTGATTTCTGATGTCCTTTAAGTACACTGGGTTAATTCGACATGATTCTAGCAAGGCTTGTGATTGTCATGACAGTTCTGGCATTGATAAAGGTCTAGCTTTACTAGATTGTGCAGCAGATGCTGCTCGTATGATTGTGTTTTGATAAAAAAAAAAGTGAGTATGCCAAGATGTTACTGCAGAAAAAAATGTGAGGAGCCAGTCATTTTCCTGAGATATTGAGTACCTAAAATGTGAGCCAAAAAAGGACCGATTTTGAGCCTGTGCCAGTGACCTAGAGGGATAAAGTCTCAACTAGTGGCTCAAACAGTTGAAGACACAGGCAGGGAAGATCGGCATGCCCATCCTGCGAGAAGGGATGGTGGTTCTTGTTCCCCTTGAGATACTGCCTTGATAATAGGATCTGTCTGAAAAGCAGAGGCCCTTCTTGATGCATTCACCTGGTGCTCAGAAGACATGAACTTGAGTCAAACCTGTGACAGCACACCCTGTCAACCCATATTTTTTTTTTTTTTTTTTTTACTGATTCATATCATTACTGCATTTGTTTTGTAAAATCTAAAAACTTATCAAACAGTGCTGATCCTTTTGAATACTGTGTATCTGTAGTGTAGATTGTCCTATTTTGATTGTTTTCTTTACATTCTGTATTCCAGCAAACTATTATTCATCTACGGGAGAGGTTGTTTAGAGCTCAAGGAGAGCTGTCAGGCCAAGGGATGGCATCATTTTCAGCTGACAAGCAACCAAAAGGAAGAGTGCCTTCTGCTTCAGCGGTTGGTACAATGCAGCAACAGGCAGTTCATTCACCACAACAATACTACCCACCGGTATGCTGTTTATTTCATGGATTCTGTGATCTTGAGAAGGGGTGTTCCTATTGATAGTGTTTTATAAGTTTATTACTCTGTTCATTTTCATTTCTTCCCACCTGTCTGTGTAGACTGTTATCTTGCAGCACTGACCCATGCATTACCCTGTCCCAGCTTGGATGTAGCCATTGCTACTATAAGCAAGAGTAATGTAATGCGGAGGCATCATCCTGGGTGCCTCATCATATAATTTTGACATATTTTATTATTTTTCTTCCCCTGTCTTTGGTTGCCTTTTTTTTTTTTTTTAAGGAGCTTGCTTGTTCAATTCCTTAGAGACAGGCAGTGTATAGACTTGCAGAACCCTTTTGGCCACACAGCGATAAGCTTCCTGCATATGTTGGTCTGAGGGTACACTGCTCATTTACTGACTCCCAGCCACTGCTGGGTGCCTGTCCTCCAAAGTGGGGCATTAATAAATTTATCCCCTTAAGAAGAGCAAACAGACTTTCTGCTACACATTCCTCTCACTCAGGCTGGACCTTTGATATATAAGCTACTACTCGTACCAGGGTCACCACCAGTCTTAATGGATGCCATGCTTTTCTCCCCCAATACCGCTAAGCAAATGGTGTTAAAGTTGATGAATTTATCCCCATTATACTGTGTTTCAGCACAGCGTGTTACATTGGTATGCATATTTTCTGGGGTACTGATGGCGTGCCTATTTTATATGGCTGGCTGTTCTTTCAGGCAGTGTTATTGACCCTACTCTTCCACTGCCAAGGTACTAAGTTAGTACCCTTCTCCCTGTGATCAGATTTTCCAGGTGCCTTAGTATAGCAGCTATGTAATGCAAAATAAATTGAGGTGGCTTTGTCAGAATTTGAATCTCTCTTCTGCAAATGTTTAGGTAGCATAGTGATTGATCTTTTTTAAATGTTTTTCTCATGTAACATTCATTACATTACTTAATCAGGAGTATGCACTTGGAGCAGTGCAAGCTTTTACCTGTACCAAGTGTGTCTCATCTGCTACTGGTCTGCTAATGTGGCATTAATTGTCAAATATCTCAGGATATGTATGATAATCATGTGGATTACTAAATCTTTCCCACCCTGAGTGGTCATTTTATTATAGGATGGTCCTTGGAATTGAGTTGCTGATGCTGTTTTCTGAAAGGTAACCATTTGAAATGTCAGGATTCAAAATGTCATGCCCCAGAATGTGGAGATCAGAAATCTAGAATTGCATATACCAAGACCAATATTGCCATTTCTTGGATTATTCACTCTTCTCTGAGGTTGGTGATCTCAGAATTGGTGAATATATAAGGTCTGAAGGAGGGGGCTGCCTCCCTCACATCAAGGGTGCAGAGGGGCATGACTCCCTACAAAAAACAGGTATAAAGAAGAACAGTGTTTGATATTTTGCTTTTCCTGTATTTCCATAGATTTTCCAAGTGTTTTGGAACTTAGCATTGCAAGTCTTGACATTTCAAAATGGAGCCCTTCTAAAATTCTACAAGTATGTCTTATGTGTTTAGCACCTTTAGCTGCTGAGTTAGTTGCAAGACACGTATGTGTATTTTTAAGGCAGCTGTTCACCTGCCTTAAGGTCGCTTCAGTCAACATACATTTATATCAAGAAAGCGTCTTGACATCAGTTGCACTGTTGTGAAAATTTCTTTCCCTCGACGTTGTTTGGTTGACCTTGCCAATGTAGCATTCTCTCACATTTGTGTGTAAAGTTAAGCGCTATTAGCACCTCCTCATTTCTGTCATACTGCTGCTGTAGAAATTTATACTGAAAAGTTGATAGTGGGGCCAGTTTTGAATTATTTTAACTAACAAGACCTTCATCTTATTCAAATGTTTTGATATTATATTAACAAAGTCATGTTCTTGTTTGCTCCTCTGGGTAGATCTAGTAGGTATAGGTACAGTGCATCTTCATAGATTCATATATTGTTAATAGCCTAACAACTTTGTGTGTGTGTGTGTGTGTGTGTGTGTGTGTGTGTGTGTGTGTGTGTGTGTGCGTGCTTTCTAAGCCTCGCCAAGTTTTCCCAAAAGAATAATGATGTTTTGTATCCGAATAGGATATCGAGAGCCAAGCATTTATAAGTTACCTCTGTCCATAAGGGGCATGGGTACTAGACCCGATGTAAATTTCCTTTTCCCCATCCAGTGGTCTAGGTTACATTTAAACTGGATAATAGACAAACTCAGCTTCACATGGATGGGAACGCTGTTCCATAACAGGGGCAGTCTATGGACACATCTGTCTCTCCATCATGTTCTATTTAAGTCACAGATAAAATTCAGGTCCCTAGAACTTATATTTCTGGTATTCTTTGACTTATGAATATGTAGGAGATTTGTAAGTGTGGGGTTTGCAGTTGCTTGTAAGCCAGGCATATATCACCCCTCAACAATCTGTAGGAGACTGAGTTAGAGGGAAAGGGCTTTATGGCACTATGTTTAATTCAGGTTTGTTACACCTTGTATTCTTTTTGAAAGGAGCCTCTGACAGCTGTCTAGTTTGCTGATCCTTGACCACTGAATCGACTCTTAAGAACACATTATCAACATGGTAATTAGCTGGAATGGCTGACTTCCCAAAGGGTATAATTATGCGTTTCTTTACTTGAAGGACTGTGAATTTTCCAGATTTTAGATCATATGAAGGTATTGCTGGTCAACATTAGGAGTCTAAACAAATAAATCCATTCATTACAAGCACTCCTTACTGTGTAAAACATTGATGTATGCATTACCATGGAGACCAATAAGAACGCTCCATCAGTGAAGAATTTCAGTGCAAAGTTCAGGCCAACCATTTTAGATGAAGGCACTAAAGTTAGTGGTGTCTCTATACCTTTAAAAACAGTTTCAACTTCATACTCGTTAGACAAGATAACTGTGTGTAGCTCCTCCATATCCAACTTACTGTTACCCAAATTCCTTATCGTATCTTGCCTAACTCTTATGTGCCACTCAGCCCAGAAGTCCTAGCTAACTGTTGTAGAATCCCTGTGCATAAAGCCAAGCACCATTCTGCTAGGAGACTTCAACTACTCCTCCATTAATTGAGAGGATTGCCATCCACAGACATGTGTGCCCAGAAATTTCTGGACTTCATTAGTACAAACTCTCTGGACCAGTTTTCTCCACCTCAAGTAGGGGGCAGTAAAGTCTGGACTTAGTCCTTACTAATATGGGACAGCTTTGCCCTCTACCAGTTGTCACTTCCTCCCTGGTCAAATTAGACCACAAATCTGTCACTCATCATAAGACTGAAGGTGGAAGCATCTTTCAATACCTTGGTATTCAGATGATATGCCAAGGCTAATCTACTAAAGCTGAATGATGACCTGACTAAATTCAAGATCCCCTTCCAACTTGATCTTATTGCTTATGCAGAATCCTTTACCACCAAATTCCTTGCAAATGTAAACAGCTGCATAAACTCATTTGTCCTCTCCAAAGTAAATACAAAGCAAATTTAAGAGTAAATCATTATGGTGGAATCCAAATATAAGCAGGCTCTGTAATACAAGGTCACTGCATGTAAAAATAAATTTTAACTCATAAGATGTTAAAAACTCTCTTGCTGAACTTAACAGAGTTGGTGGTCAACAAGAGCAGAGTTAGGAAAAATGACTCCATAAGAAATATTGCTGTTCCAGGTAAAAAGGAGGTACAAGTCACTTCTAAGGCATTTGTTTTTTGGCAGAGCATTATTTATCATGTGTACATCACCATAGATTTGGTGAAAGAAGTAATTGTTCCCATTCAACATTGGCTGTTCATCACAAGTATTCAAAACTGCCTTCCTTTGCAGGTTCTGTTTTCACTGGCTGTGTAGTGATAGTTCTTGGCAGCCTGTAAGTAGGCCTTGTGTATACTGGATTTACGTAGGAATAAAAAACTGACTATTTTTGCAAATAAGGCCAAATTCAGAATATATTTTAGGCAAAATGCGATGCAACGCGTAATTACATAAGAATGCCAAAACTCAACAAAGATGTTTGTGCAATGAGTTTGAGAAGGTAGGTCATTTGGATGAGAGAGAGAGAGAGAGAACTTCTGCATTCTGTCTGAGCTGTGCATGGTTTGGCTTATTCAGCCCCATACCCGTACGGTCTGATAACCAGTTTGGTGTTTATTACAAGCTCTTCCCGGTTTGGCTTATTCAGCCCCATACCCGTACGGTCTGATAACCAGTTTGGTGTTTATTACAAGCTCTTCCCAGTGACCTCACTTTAAAGACAGAGATGTAGTTTATAGAAATCACACTGTAGCATATACGTTACTAAATATAAGCATGTGTATGAGAGGTGATGTCTGACAACAAGCTAGAGCACGTTATTCCTAGCTTTGTTCCCATCAAGTAGTCTGCATCCATTGGTATCACCACCATGGTGTCTAAAACATGTACAGATGTTCTTGAGCTATATTGTTTATAAAGTAAGTCCTCTGTTAAAGCACTTGCATCTTTTCTCATTCTTCAGCAAGTACTTTAAGATGACAGCACCTTAATTAATAAATGTGTGTGAAACTTGGCTGTTGAATCTGTCTTTTTGTAATTGAGTTTGCATTCTTTGTTTGCCAGTTAGTTCTTGATCTATGACTGTGAGTATAATTGAAGGCAGACAGTTTTGTACAGCTCACATACCCAAGTTAAAATTCAATAAAAAAAATAAATCTGATGTTATGTCCTTCAGTATTGTACAGTACCCAAATGTGCATTTTCTAAGCCAGGGGTGGAAAGTGGAATTTAGGTGACATTATTTTCTTTGTAATTTTTACTTCTAGGCAATAGGGATTCATTGTAGATGGTTCATTTTGGGCATGCTGCTTACCTGCCTACATTGGCAAATTCATTCAGCTTTCTAAATCATATACCTCTCACTTGGGAAGAACTAGAAATTCAAGTTTCAGTTCACAAAAAGTTCCATTCTGTGAGTTCTGTAGAGACTGTGTTATTAACTTCATGATGATTATTAGGTGTTTTGCCATTTGGAATTGTTGTATTAAGTATGACTACTCAGTTGGTAATATGGGCAGAACATATGGGTGTATAGGACGTGGAGAGTAATGCATTTGATTTCAACATCTCAAACACTTCATTTAGGTATAAATAAGTTAAAAATGCATTGTTGCATGTTGTTTTTTTTTTTTTTTTTACAAATGCTGTATGTCATTTTTTTGTTTTGCTTTGTCATTTCTGTGTAACATGCTTTGCATCTGTTATTCTTTTTTACATGTTTTTTTTGTATTTTGTTTGTTTTTTCTTTTGTATTTTGTTCACTTCAGGCTAGAGTTGCCCCCACAGTCACTTCCTGGAGTAACCAAACCCCCACTGCCCTCCCCAGCCATCCATCGCCAGCCTCTGATACACAGGTAGAATACTATTACTTACCGTCAATGAAAGTTTTCTTGATTGCTGAATATCATCATTGTTTAAGTTTTCAATTTCTTCTATATGATTTAGTTTGATCAAGCAGATTTATGAAACATGATTGGTACCATAATGACTAATGCAAAGCAGAAAAACAGGATCTGTTAATGTGATAAAACAGTGGTAGAAATTAGATTTTTTTTCTGGCATTAACCTTCAGAGTTATGTGGACAGGGAAATGAAATGGCTTTTCTACCTTATAATGAGCAATGTTATTGCCCGTATTTCAGTCATTTTCAACTTCCTTAGTTAGCATAAGTAGAAAGAGGGGTAACCATTTGAAATGTTGGGACCCTCTAGAGTGAGTCCCGAAATGTAGAAACTGAATGGCTAAAAGACTGGACTTGTGTATATACCATGTCTGAGATGCCATTTCACAGAATATTCCATTTTCTCTGAGGTATGGCAATCTTGGAGTTCATATAAATTTTGGAGGTGTGGGGCGCTTGACCCCCCCTTTTAAAATGAAGTTTTAAGGAGAAGAGCGATTTTCAGGATTCACGGTTCTCCTGTGTTTTTTAGCCTTTTATCCAGCTTTTTGACGCTTGGCATTTTGTATGCTGACTTTTTGATAGGGAGCTAGAAAGAGGGCTATTATCAGCAAGAATAAAGGAAACTGAAACTAAAAAAACTCAGTACAGGGAAAATTCCTGGAAGTGGTGGAATTCCAGTAAAAGTATGGAAGTGGAAGGAATAGGAGATAGAAGTCTGACTAGTACTTTTTAACAACATCTTTTTAGGTGGGGATCTGCCCTAGACTTGCAAGGGAAGATCCTGTTGATCCAGGGTCCTACAGACCCATCTTAATACTGAGTCATGACTACAAAGTCTTGATTTTGGCTTGGGATATTGAACGGAGGCAAAACATCCACAGCATTAAAGTCCTTATGATTCAAAAGGATGCATTGGACAATAATAATAATCTAATGTTAATAAGTTTAGATGTCAAACTAGTATTTGACCGAGTGAATTGTGAATCCATTAAGAGATCTTTCAGGCATCTGGGTTTCCTGAAAGTGGATAACATTAATTAGTATCACCAGAGGAACTCAAGCTGGAGGGGGGGGGGGTATAGGGTAAGCTGTCTGAAGTGTTGAGTCTTACACTGGAGGAGCAAGACAGGGCTATCCAGTTTCAGCATTACTATTTGCTTTCTATTTTGTGCTATTAGCCAGAGACATAAAGCAATCAAATATAATTAGATATAAATGCAGAAATATTTATAAGCAAGTACTGTTTTTGCAGACAGCATAATTGTTACCAGTCTGGAACATGACATAAAAACATATAGTCGATAAACTGAAATATTTTACAAGCATAGCAAGATATAAAGTACATAAAGCAAAAACAAAACACTAGCAATGAATTATGTCTGAACACTTGACATAGTATTCCTTTTTTATGGTCATGATAAGGTAAGAAAATTAGGAATTTGGTTGAAATGGGATGTTGAGCAAGCAGCTAAAGAAATGTGGGGAAAATGGTCTAAAGATTATAAGCAAGATAAAATTATGAAGATGATTTTATGGACATTGGCAGCAAGATACAAGTGATTAAGATTTTTGGTCCCATTGTTTGTTTATGTAGGTCAGGCTAATATTTATCAACCAGGAGATCAGATATGGAAGAATATAAAAAAAGGAAGCTGAGGACTTTTGAGATAACAAAAGAGAGTGCAATGGGGAAAACAATTCTTTTAAAGGAACCTGGTGATTCAGAGGCCACACAGCTGAGGGTAATGTATTTGGTTCAAGTCTCACAATATATGCCCAAATGAAAGGTTATGATAGGCATGGTGTTTGAGGCAACTATAGGATCATACAACTGAGATATGGGAAGATTTAGGAAAGGAATACATAGAGTGTCATTTACTGCTTTATATGCATGTTTTCACTTTAAAGGGAGTTGCACCTTGAACAAATAGAATAGCCCCAGTAGGTTGTACTATCTACCTATATATATATATATATATATATATATATATACACACACACACACACACAAACACACACACATATACATATATATATATATATATATATATATATATATATATATATATATATATATAATGAAAAAAGCACAGGAGAAAATGTAATGAGCAAATGAAAAAGAACAGAGAACTGAGATTTTAGAAGCAGATGGTAAAAGTTGATGAAAAAATAAAATTGGATGAGTCTCTACAAATGTTCGGGTTACTGAACTCGGATCATCTTGCATGTAAAGGTCTAATGTTAAGAGATGAATGAAGATGTATGGGGGTTAGATAGTAAATTTGCTAAACCACAAAGATTGTTATTGAGGCCAGAACAGAAATGACAGACTCGAAGAAAGTAATAAGTTAAGCATATAATGCATTATTAGAGTTGAGAAGGCAGTTCAGTGTAAAGTAAAAATAGCTCAGAGTGAACAGAGATATTACAGATGATCAGTGGAGGGAGTTTTTTGTACCCCAAGGTATGCAGCTAGTTTGAGAAAGTGTAGAATTTTTACATGGAAATGCTTGCATAAATATTTCTACACCCACATTCCAAGCATGAAAAAATATTCCCACAGGTAAGTATTATGTGATGGAGATGTGATGGTTCAGAAGGTTGTTCTTGTGAGTATGCATATTTCATACAGGTAAAAGGCAGTCAGTCTGTAACTGTTACACACTTAGCCAATAGACAGTTACCAAAGATTACTAATGAACCTTGTATCTGTGAGGTGAACAACTATTATGCCTGTTCCCAACAACTTATGTTAACTTCCAATCTTGGGAATGTATGGAGTTGCTGCAGTGCAAAACTGCATTGAACAATATTCAAAGTCTTGCACTTGGGAGAGAATTTAACTTCATATTGAGATATTCCTTATTTCTGCGGTGGTGCAGCGGTAGCATTGTTGCCTCACAGGAAGAGGTTCTCCCATTCGATTCCCGGCTGGAGTGCAGGGAGTGCCTTCTGTGTGGAGTCTGCATGTCCTCCCCGCGGTTGGGTGGGCGTTCGAAAGACATGCATAAATGGGCGTGCCTTCGTTGAAGGTTGAACGTCGAGCTGGCACCTCAGCATTCGTGAAAATCAACTGCCAGTTGTTAGCAGACCAGAGTTCCGCTGTGGTGACCCCTAACCGGGAAAAGCCGAAATACAACAACAACATTGAGATATTCCTTATTGAGTTGGTATAAAATAACATGCACTAAAGAAGCAAAAGTGTTGGTTTCTTTAGTGTTGATAGTAGCTAAGAAAGCCATAACTAGAAAAAAGGTATTGAAAACATGCCATCAGTGAGAGGTAAAAAAGATGGTTACAGAGATTAAAAGTACAGAACTGAGAACCACTAGAGTTAGGAAACAGAACTCCCTGGTAAAAAAAAATGTTATGAGTGGGATTCTGCAATGGAAGTGGAATTTTATGAGGGCATAGACACAGAACAAGTACCTAAGATGTAGATTTATTTAATAAATGTGATTTTAATACAACTACTGGTTCAGTTTTTAAATTATGTAATATAGTGATAATAAAATAATTCACAAACTGTATTACAAATTGTTAATTTGTATGTTTACATGTTTTTGTTTAAGGAGCAATGTTAAATCAACTTGGAGATCAGAATTAACTAGAATAATTGTATGTGATTTATGAATCTGCATGATTAACAATGGTAAGCTTTTCAAAGTTAAATGTAAGCAGTGGTTGTATGACATGAAGTTGGTCTGTTAGTATTATACACAATTATAAAATTGGTGCATCAGTAATCAGTGCTGAAGTAAGTGCACCATGCAGAGGGGAATGCACGTTATATGACAGTGTTCATAATAAATGCCCCCTCTACTGTCTTTAGAATGAATTTGTTAAAAGTTGTGATAAGTAAAGTCAAACTTTTCTGGTTCACTGTGTATATGCTGCTAATGTTTGATTAGCAGAATACGTTAATGACCTTTCACTGACTTGATCATAATATAGGCCTCGTATAACACTTTAGACTCAGAATCTAGAGACCTGACTTCAAAGGCCTTCTGCACTGGGTAAGTGTGAGATTTTCTCTTCTGATATCTCACTTTATGCACATTCCTGACATTTCTCTGTTTCATACAGGCATATATGACCCCATCTGACTTGTGTCATGATGTTGGTCAGGGTGAGGCGGACACACACACACACACACACACACACACACACACACACACACACACACACACACACACACACACACACACACACACACACACACACGCACATACTTTACTGCCAAATGTATATTTCTGATCCTGAAGTATATTGGAAATTTCCCTTGTTCAGTGATTGTTTTGCTGTCATCAACAATTCACAAGTCAGGGCCTACACTGGCATTTTGTGCATTGCCTTTGAGAAAATGCACAACACATACTGTCACATGAGTCCGTGTTTCAAATCAGCCACCTGGTGGATTGAGAAGCTTAAGGCTTATAGATAAGGTCAAGTAGGATGAGTGCTTTGGAAGATGGGCAGCACTGGAACTATAAGGTAGAATTGTCAAGAATTGTTATTCAGGTTCCTTGCTCCTGAGAAAGCCTTCTGCAGTGTCCCCCTTCATTCAGAGTAGAATGCTATGTTGACAGAGCATCCCTGGGGATTCCTTTTTAATCTGAGTCGTAATAGTTTCCAGACATTGAAGCACACTTAGATTTTTTATTAGCTAAGGAATCTAAAATTTTGAGCAAAATTGTTATTTTCCTTTGTCAGTTTAGGCCTGAATTCCTTTTCTCAGTGTCATTATGAGATGCCAACTCCTGACCTGCCAAATGTAAAAATGCATGCATCCAAAAGGATTTAAGAATAACTGAGTTGAACCTATACTTAGTAACACACCTAACATCTTTTTTTTTAGAGGTAAAACTCCAACAAACCTGGATGGAGGACTTCACTTTTCACTACATCCCTTACTTAAACATGCTAACTCAGTGATTACACAACTGTAGGGAAACAATAAAAACCCTGCAGGGGTGAAAACACCAGCTACACAGATTTAACTCTTCAAAAATATGTTTGGGGACTGGTAAATTCAAGGACGCAGGATTGGAGATTTAAGTTGACTGCTTCCATGTTAATCCAGTGTAATTTTGGCTATGCTGATGATTTAACTAACGCAACAAGCTTGTAAATGAGCCCACATCAGTTCACATGACTTACAGTTCTCCTTTACGAATGAACTGAGTCAGTCCATTTAAATCCCTTTCTGGTGCAATGTTCTCTTTAAGCAGGCTTCCCTAGAACTGATTGAAAACATCCAAACAGAGCAGACACCTTGCAGCAGTAATACTGAGTATCCTGCAGCACTCCCTTTAGGTGATTGGTTTAGCTTGGAGAACCACTACCAAAGATAGGTGGGTTCCATACATAGTCTCAGATGGCCAGACATTAGACGTGTTATGTCCTTTCCCAGAAAAAAATTCCTCTCAGGCACCTGGCATTTTCTACGGATCTGCTAATAGGTCCAATTGCTGTGACCATAAAATCTACTTTTCCTTGAGAGAGACAAAGAGAAAGAAGGGTAGAGGAATCTCTTCCTGCCTTTTCTTTGTTCCCCTGGTGAGAGAAGGAGCACAAGTATATTATTTCCTGAAGATTGCTGATCACCAGAAAACCTAATAACTGCTTCATAGGTGACAGCTTGAAATTTGTGCATATAATCTGCTCATTGTGACTTGAGAGAAGGAGCAGAGTGTATTGATTCCTGTCTATTTCTGGTTGGACAGCGAGTGTCTGTGCTTAACCTTCCTGATTGGTCTAGTTGCTATTCAAGGTATTTACCAGGAAAGGCTACAACTAGCCTACAGACCCTTTCATCATCTGGGACAATACTGTGGATCACCAAACAGGTTGTGGCCTGCTTCTCATCTTGGGATTGGTGCTAATGTTTTGCTTCTGGTGAGAGAAGATGCAAAGAAGGATTGTATCCCAGCAGAGTGAAGCTGTAGTGAGACCAGCTGTAGTAGAAGTCAGGCCGTAGCAATTCATGCGACTCCCTTCTTTTCATCATTCTTGACGAGCTAATTCTTTGTTTTGTGTAAATACTGCTTGATTTGTTTCTAACTTAAGAATATCTACCTAAAAACTTCATCCATAAATTTTCAGGGTCTACATATTGGTTTCCTCTCAAGTGTTTGGCTGTACCCTGTACAGACGCACATACCTTGAGTGACTTTTTCCTGTAAAAGCACAATTGAAATTCTCCAGTACCTAGTTGCACACAGGATGACTAGTTTGTAGTCACAAGCACTGCCCCAGAGTTGTAAACCTAATACTCCTGACATTGGTTTTTATTCTATTCTATATACTCCAGCTGTCCAATCAATTGAAAAGGTCTGTTGCCATGGATATGAACTTTCCCACTATCTCAGTACTCAAACTGATATGGTATGTGAGAGGTGTATTTACACAATGTCACTTGAAGCAAAGCTGTCACATAAAAGTACTCCTAATGTCATTAAGGTTGTCAGTAGTACACACGCTACACCCATCACGCACAGTTCAAGCAGACATATAGACCCATGTATGCTGAGGCACTTGGCTGTAACCTTCCTAGACCACAAAGACCTCCTAGATGAAGCACACATAACAAATATCCTCAGCAGTCCCAAATGCATTTTTTTCAAAACAATACCCACATCAACACATAGAGCCACATCTCATGGAGCTTCTACCTCTAAGCTCATAAGGCAAGCTACCACACAGTGCAGCATTCTGGTCATTGAAGACTCCGTCATGGGACACACTGATGTCTCTCTCACCAGGCTGAGTAAGGAGAAAGTTGGGGTCAGTTGCTTATCAGGGGCTAAGATCCCCCCCCCCATTACGCATCCACTCAGGTCATTGAACCACAAGTACCAGTATGACTCAGTCATAGTCCATATGGGAGTAAATGATCTGAGACCCACTTCCAGACTGTATGAAGAGGGACATCATGGAGCTCTTGAAATATGTGCCTCAGGCTGGTACGAGCTTGGAATTGAACATCATTTTACCTTCTCTAAGGATGATGCCACAACACGAACAAAAGATGATTGACTTTAATAATTGGCTTAGTTTCTGGTGTCATTCTAAGGTGGTGCAATATTTGTTAGCTTGGAAGGAGATGGTCAAAAGACCACGCTGCTTTGCCAGGGATGGTCTGCACCTCTCCCCTCTAGGCTTTTGAATATTAGCTAAAACATTGTCTTCCCCCATAGTACCTTTTTAGGCAATGTGAAACTGAAAGTACTTCCGACATAGCAAGTCAAAACCAAGAAAATCTAAAGGTATTACTGCTTAATGCAAGGAGTCTACACAAAAATCTCCTCCACTCCGTAGGAGCTCTCTTCACCTTAGGGAATGCTGATTACAGTGCAGTCACTGAGACATGTTTAAAGCCACAGAGAGCAAATCAGCATTGCAAGGTTATAATGCCTTCCACACATTTAGACCAGCTACTACACAGACCGGGCCTAAAGGTGGAAGTGTCTCTATTTATGTCAAAAATAAATGTACTTCAAGGCTGGTTAAACAGGACAATGCACATGAGCTGCTCCATGTTCAAATCACCACATGCAAAATCCAGTACCACTTCCTTGCAATCTTTAGGTCCCCTACTATGACCCAGGAAACCCATACCATGTATTTATACTTATTAGAAACACGCACCATCCAGCCCAATACTATATTCATGGGTGACTTTAATTACCCCACTATTACCTGGGAATCCTATATGACACCAAACATACAGGCACAAAGATTCCTGGATTTTGTAAACACAAACTCCCTGAACCAGATAGTACACCAACCAGGGGTGCAACCATACTGGATATGGTCATCACTAATATAGGATAGTGCTGCACACCCCCTAAGGTAATGTCTTCCAGGGTAAGGTCAAACCATAAAATGGTCTCCTTTGAAGTAAAAATAAAACCTGGAATATTCAGGAACTACTCCAGTGCTAAACTCCTGCTATTAAGTGATAACCTGACAAAATTTCAAGCCCCCATAAACCCTCAGAGCACTGCTGCCTATGCAGAACTTTCACAGAGGCCGTGTACAAGCATGTTAATAGCTGCTTAGAGTCAGCTGTACCCATCAGGAGGAAGTACAGAACTAGCTCAAAAAACAAACCGCCCTGGTGGAATCACAAAGTCAGTATGCTGTATAACAGAAGGAAGAAAATCATGTCAAAAATTAGGAGGTGCAGCACTTAACAGGATAAAAGCACTTTCATCAAACTAAACAAACATTGCAAAGGACATGTAGTCTACCAAAGCCAAATTTGAGGTAAATTTGGCCTCCCAGGTCAAGGACAACCATAAGGCATTCTTTAGCGATGTCTGCAACTTCACAGGCAATGCACAGTTGTGTGCAGAGCTCATTGTAAATGGAGCCACCTATACTGAGCCAGAAGACATAACAAACCTATGGGCCGATAAATTCACTTCCAACTTTATCCCTCTCTCCCCTTCAACCTTCCCTCAGGAAATACCATCAAATATAACTCCACCTGCTCTCTGTAAAGCCAAGAACACTGCATCAATGGGACCAGACAGTATCCCAGAATGCCTTCTACATTGCATGAAACATGACCTATCAGGGCCTCTGGAATTGCTATTTAACTATAGCCTCCAAACAGGCTTCATGCGTCATGAATGGAGAACTGCAACAGTCATCCCTCTGCGCAAAGGTGTGCCATCTGCACACCCTGGAAACTACAGATCCGTCAGTATCACTAGTGTTGTATGTAAAGCCATGGAAAGAATCATCATGGAAATGATCAGTAGTGATATAGTGAACCTCCAGACACTGGATCCATCCCAGTTTGGTTTTGTCAAGGGCAAATCATGCTTGCTCAACCTGGTGGACTTCTTTGAGAAGGTCACCAAAGCAATAGATGAGGGCAGAATGGTTCACACTGCCTATCTTGACCTGGCCAAGGCATTTGACAGTACCCCTCTCGGGTATTGTTGACAAACTCAAGAGGTTAGGTACAAACTCGTATGTCACCTGTTAGATAGCTAACTGGCTCACAAACAGGACCCAGGAAGCTGGAACTGGGGAGTCAACCTCTACAAAAAGGCCAGTCACAAGTGGTGTCCTTCAGGGGTCCGTCCTTGGACTGCTCCTTTTTCACATTTACTTCTCTGAATTCAAGGCCAGTGTCAGGGGTCTCTGGCTAACTAAATTTGCAGACGACTGCAGATTAGGAGCTATCATTGAGTCCCACACTGACACAAATGTTCTCCAGGAGAGGATGACACAACATACATAGTAATCTAGCCTTTGGCCATCACGTCTACAGTAGTGAGGAAGTTATTCTATGTTGCATAACTTATTAAAAAAAAGTATGGCTTCTAATTCCAAGGAGGTCATTGTTCCACTGTATTCAGCATTCATCAGACCTATCGAGTACAGTGCCCCCCTTTGGTATGTACATAACCAGGCATATCCAGCAACTGGAACGTCCACAGAGGTTCCTCACTAAAAAAAAAAACAAGGCTTGAGTAAAATGCCCTACGCAGGCCACCTCAAGGCTCTATCCCTATATTCTGCCTCCTACAGGTTTCTGAGGGGAGATCTTTGCCTGACACACAGGGCATTGTCATACCCCACTCTGATGGACCTGCTGCATATTCACAAAACAAACAGCACCAGAATTACCCGTTCTAAAGGCTTAAACCTTGCCTGTGATATAAATAGGACCTGCTGGAGAGACGGGTATGTATCCCAGAGATTACCCCATGTCTGGAACAGGCTCCCCATTCATGTGAAGCAGCGTTCTTCTCTAACCAGTTCAAGTGCAGCTTGTGCAATTTGATGGGGAACAAGAAATTCATCCGTGGTTTGGCACCTACGTCTCTAATGGATACAGGCAGCTGTAATCGGTTTATCTCTCAGGCCCTAAATTGTAAATTTTTCATCTCCCAAGCCCCTGCTTACACTTATCAGGGGTATCAGAACTTGTCAGAGATTTGGGATGCATGGCTAGGCCTTTGTGGTCGTTAGCCTAGTAAACACCTATGAAGTGGAAGACACTAGTCCTGTCCTGGGTGCCAGCGGTTTCAACAAGCATATACCATATGTCACGCTGTCTATAATGATTATTTAAGATTTTAGGTGATTACTGCTGCAGGGCACCTGGGTGGTATCACTGGACATGATACCATTTGGCACATCATTGTCTAGAGTTTCTACAGGATGTTTCTTTGGTTTACTTTGAGTGGACTTTACTTTCAGTGCACAGTGTTTTCTTTTGGTTTCCTGTCTTCACTTGGTGTGTTTACTAAAGCAGTTATTGTTAAAGTCGCACCTTAGAGGAAAACTTCAAGGTGAAACTGCACACTGATCAACAGCTTGAGCTGTCCCAGAGTGAAAAAAACAGTGAAACAAAGCCAGTAAAAGTTTTCCATTTGGGTAAAATTCAGTTACTGGATAAAAATTACAATGTATGCATGCCAGCAAAGAAGAAATTTGGGGAAAGTAAAAGAAGGGAAAAATCTTCAAAAAGCAGTTCAAGTTTCAGCTTTGGTACAGGAGATGGCTTTCAGTAATTTAGAGGAAAAAATAAACCACATGCACTCAGAGTTGTAAAAAATAAGTGAGACACTGAAGGAATATATAAAGTCAAATGACAAAAGACTAGAAGAATAGTAGTTTTAACGATCTAGTCAGGTGAATTGATGAAACTGCAAAAATCAGAGGTTGAAATTAAGAAAAGCATGGCTGAGTATAAGGCTTCTAGGAAAATAGCCGTTTCAAAAATAGTAGAGAAAATGAATTTGTCTGCTGTACCAGGGAAACTGGAAGGAGCCAACTGTATTGTGTGAAAGTACAAATGAGCAACTGGACTGGTGTTCCACAGCAGGATTTATTAATTGAGATAGGCACATTGTGTGTATGCTCTAAATCTGCCCATGAGAACGCAACCAAGACCTATATTAGTAAACATGCAGTCATGCTAGCAGGGGGTGGAGGGTTGTTACACTTGACAAAACCATGACAGAAGGGAGAAATATTAAGAAATGGGGGCACCAGAGTGTTTGGGGAAAATGATTTTTCATTGTGCACCAGCAAAAGATAAGCAAGTTTGCTCTAACAGTCGAGGAATGTTGAGAGGCGGGTACGAGATCAAAACGTCTTTATCCAGCTATCTTTAGATTATTAATTTTTTTTCCTGGAGGATTTTTGTTGCAGAACAGGTTAAGGAGGGAAAAAAAAGTTCCATCTAACAGAGTGAGCTAGCAAGTAGAAAGGGGACTCTCTTCTGACAATAGCAAATCCCATGCAAAGACTCTTAACGGATGAACCTTTTCCATTTTTCCAAAGGAAAATACCTGAAAGACTCAAAAAGCACAAGAGTTGACTAGAAGAATCAGGAGTACCTTAGACTTGAGCCAGAGGCTGGTATTGGAAGATACAGATGGTCAGCAAAGTTATCAACATTGTGAAATTAGTGAATAAATGAGAGACTGTAAAGCATCATTCCTGCTGGATATGGGAATAGACATGTAAAATGTGGCTTTGCAAGTAGAAAGACTGGAATTTGCATTACTGTTAAACTGATTTGTGAACTGTTAAAGATATATACCCCACTTTTTATCATTAATGTTTAGAAGGAGACTGGAGAAGTAGCTGAAAGTAGAACTGCTTTATTCTTATTAGTATTTGTATTGAATTTCTGATGCAAGTTACATGTTAATAGTAAAGCAGTTTTTTTGTTGTATGCAGTGAGGGGTTTGTTAATTTCAAAGTTGGGGAAGGTTTATCAGTGATTGTGTTTGTTAAAGATATTAAAGCAAGAAAGTTATTTTTCTTTGTTACAGTGTAATGCCTGGATACCTTAAAACTAGGCAAGAAAAGCTGAACAAAAGTAAAGTTAAGTTACTATAATGCAGTAATCTAGGCTGCTTGGGAATGGAAAATGTTTTGATTGAATTATGATTTGATTAAGATAATTTCCAGTGTCTTTCCAGATGGATATCTAAATTGATTTTCTTGGCTTAAGCTGTAGACAATTGTTTTAAGTAACTATTCTTGAAAAATAAGATAAAATGATGAAATAGATGGAAATGGTGCATGTCCTTCCTTAGATCACCATTGTAGGATTCTGAACTGTTGGGTTATCTCACTTAGATGTCCAGCAAGCGTACTAAAGTCAAAATGTTTCATAGAGCCATCCATCCAATGTACAATATAAGCCTGTGGGCATAAGGTTGCATAAACAAACATAAGAGCATAAATCCTCAAGACCTGTAAGTCTGTTCTATGCACGATCATTGGTGCCATTGGACTTCACTGCTTCAGATAAGTGCCCATTAGAGAACTATCCTTTATTTCTTTTAATTGTGTTGTTCTAAGAACACTTGTCCATCTACCTACTTAATTGAATAAACTTCTTGAAACTTCAGCAAGGCATCTTTATTCCATCCAAAAAGAGGGGAATAGAGAGAGAGAGAGAGTCTTCTAAATCTGCTAGCTAAAGTGATTTTTATCTGGACTAATCCTTTGTACTCTGGTGCAAATTACAGTAACTGGGCTTGAGTGGATAAAAATGTTCACATGAACATCTATATTTAATTGAAAGCTTTGACACATATCCAATAATTAGCTCAGATCAAGTACCAATAAAAGCCAAGATAAAGATACAGGATAATGAAGTAAAAATGAGATGCTGACATTTTCCTACTTATCTGTGAAAGAGGAATTTAATGATTGGGTAGTGGAAATTGAGAGTTATGGAAGATGTAAATTTATTTATTTAACATTTGTTTACCGGGAACGTCCGACATGGAATGAAACCAGTTTTCAGCGGAGGCCCAGGGAGAAACGCTCCAGATGCATGTCTTTGTGATGTAGGAAGAAACCGGAGCACCCAGAGGAAACACACAAGAATGCAGGGAGGACATGCAGACTCTAGACAGAAGACACCCCAGCCAAGAATCTAACTGGAGAACCTCTTGCTGTGAGGCGACAGTGCTACCACTGCACCATAAATATATTTCGAAGGGATAGAAAATTGGGACAACATGAAAATGGAGTTTAAAAACATAGTAGAAATAAGGGAAGAAGATATGAGGAAAAAGTAATAGGAATTATTCGTATTAGTTGACAAAGGCTTAAGTATTCCAGAAAAAGACGGCTCACAGAACAAGAAAAGGAACAGCTGTAGACTGCTAAAGGGAAAGTAAGAGAGTATTTGGATAATATGAATGAGTATACTGGAAACTTTCAGGATGGCTGTACACCAGTTTACAGCTTGATTTCGTCTCTCCCTGTGTGAAAACAAAAACTCAGAAAAGTCAGCCAGTGAACTTGTGTTTTTGGGTAGATTTCTGTAACTGGCTGGTAGGTGCACTACCTGTATGCCAGTGAAGAGAAAATTCATGAGAACCTGAAATAAAATCAATCAGAATAGGTGAAGAGAAAACATTGACGGGGAGTTCGGCAGCTGTTCAGTGTGAGGTGGTGCGAGCTTCAGCTTTGGTGCAGTAAGTGACTTCCAGTGATCTAGAGGGAAAAATAAGTCAAATGTACTCGGAGCTGGTTTAAATAAGTGAAACACTGAGGGAGTTTGTCAACTAGGGAAAAGGAAGGCTGGAGACAGTGGAAGAATCTTTGAACAGATATTCAAGTGAGGAAATGAAACTGCATTTATCACAGGTCAGAGTGAGGAAAAGGCTGGCTAAGCGTGAAACTGCTCAGGAAGAGATATATCAAAAAATAATGGAATTAGAGGGCAAAGTGTGTAGAGAGGGCCTGGGATTTTCTGCTGTGCTAGAGGAGCTGGAGGAAACAGACTATATTAATTTTATGAGAGCACAAATAGGCAGCTGGACTGGTGTTCCATGGCAGGAGTTAATTGAAAAGGCACATTGCGTGTGTGCACTCCGGACCTAACTTGGAGAAAGAAACGTAGACCTTTAATATTGACAGTGCTGTCCTGCCAATGGAATGAGTTCATTCTGGCAAAACTGTGGCAGAAGGGCAAGGTACTAAAGGTGGGAGACGGTAGAGTGCTTGTGGAGGATGGTTGATCGATGTTTACCAGGCAGAGGAAGAGTAGGTTTGTTCCAGAATCAGGGAATGTCAATAAGTAGGCACGAGATTTCAAGCTGCTGTATCCAGCTATTTTCAATATATTCTTTTCTGGAGGGCCAAAATCATTTTTTGATGTAGAACATGCTGGAGAGGAGATACAAAAGTCTGTCCAACAAAAAGTGAGCCATCAGACAGAAGGAAGTTCTGCTTTTTGTTCGTCTGGTAATAAAGCCCACAGCGAGACTTTTTTTTGTGAAACCTTTTATAATGTTTTAAAGGAAAGTGCTTGAGAGACAGAAAAAAGCGCAAGAGTCATTTAGAAGAACCAGGAGTACATTGAAAATGAAGCAGATACTGGATTTGGGAGATGGAGATTAACATGAAGAAAACCTGCAACTCTGAAACTGACAAATAAATGTGGGATTACAAAACATTAGTTATATTTGTGAAACATGACAGAACCTGAAAACCTGGAAAATTGGACTGCTTTGACTTTGTTAAACATGTAGGGGAGTCCAAAGCATATACTCTAGTTCATGTCACTGTTTGGAAAAACATTTAGGAGAGGGGAAGAGGAAGGAAAGAGTTAACTATAACTAAAACAAAATTTATTTCTTAACACTAGTATTTTATAATACATGACATAATCTGCATGCTATAAAGTAAAGCTTTCTCAGTTATTTTCGAGTGTAATAGAGATATTAAAGTAAGAGGTCGCCCCTAATTTCCCCCCTTCTTTCTTTATAGGTTCATAGGTTCATACTAGGCTATCTGCCCAAGGGCATTTATAAGCCTAGCCCATAGTTATGTGGCTTTCGCCACCCCTTTAGTTTGAATAAAAACTATGCCTATCATTTTGCTGTGCCTCTGTCAAGCAGTGACACTGAGGTAATCCCTGGGGTATATCTGCAATCTCCCATCCATTGGTCAAGATTCCTCTTGAACAAGGCCAGAGAGGTGCTCTGCCTCACATGTACCGGGATTTTGTTCCACAGCATAGGGAGTCTCTGGGTGATGAATCTGTCCCTCCAGCACGTTCTATTTATAACCGTGTCAAGGTTTAAGTCTCCCGCCCTTGTGGTTCTGAGGGATCTAGATTTTTTGAGGTGAAGCATATTCATCAAATCTGGGTTTGACATGGCCTTATATGTCAGGCACAGGTCACCTCTGAGCAAGTGGTACGAGACTGAATAGAGCTGGAGTTCTTTCAGTCGGGCAGCATAAGACATATTTTTGAGACCCTTTATCCTTTTGGTGAGGAACTTTTGGGGCCTTTCAAGCTGCAGCAGGTGTCTGGTCAGATACATTCTGAACGGGGCATTGTACTCAATCATAGGTCTAATGAGTGATGAGTACAGGGGGACGATGACCTCCCTTGATCTAGATGTGAATCCCTTCATGATCAGGTGGGCGATATAAAGGTTTTCCTAACTACTTTAGCAACATGAGTGTCAAACGAAAGGCTACTGTCAACCTGGGTCCCCAGATCCCTGATGACTTTTTCTGTGCTCAGTGGATTGCCACCTATATGGTAGCTAGGGGTAACCTTGTTTTTCCCGAAGGGTATGACTATGCATTTTTGGCGTTTAACTTCAGGCCATGGCTCTGGCACCAGTTATCCGTTTCTGTGAGGCCCTTCTGGAGGATATCTGTGTCAGATGTGTTTTCGACTATGGTGCCCAGTTTGCAGTCATCTGCAAACTTTGTCAGCCATAACCCTCCTGTGTTTGCTTGTACTTCAGAAAAGTAGATGCCGAACAAGAGTGGACCCAGGACTGAGCCCTGTGGGACACCACTTGTGACAGGCTTTGAGTCTGACATGGCTCCAGCAACTCTGACCCTGTGGGTTCTGTCACTTGGCCAGTTTGCAACCCATCTTGTGATGTATGGGTTTACATTCAAGCTGATGAGTTTTTCGATGATACCTGAGTGGGGTATTGTGTCGAAGGCCTTTGCCAGGTCGAAGTAGGCTGTATGGACTGCCTTTCCCTCATCAATGGCCTTGGTGACTGTCTCGAAAAAGTCAACCAAGTTTAAGAGGCAGGATCTGCCTTTGACAAAGCCAAACTGGGTTGGATCCAAAGTCTGCAAGTTCCCTATGTCTTTATTTATGAGTTCCATTATGATCATCTCCATGGCTTTGCAGATAAGGCTTGTCAAGCTAATGGGGCGGTAATTTCCAGGGTCTGTGGAGGCACCGCCCTTATGAAGTGGGACCACAGTCGCCGTGCGCCACTCCTTGGGTACGTATCCTGAGGTGAGGCTAAGATTAAACAGCTGTCCTAACTGTGGGTTTAATTCCTTGTTGAGTTCGTGAAGCACACAGCCGCCGGGGACACCATCCGGTCCCATGGATGCTGTGTTTTTTGCCTTAGTGAGGGCAGTTCTCACCTGGGCGTTGGAGATGTTTGGGGGGCTACAATCCTCTGGAATAGATATCTCTCCTTTTGGGGGGGAGGGGGGGAGAAGTTTGCACTGAACCTGTCAGCCAGTATGTTGGCAATGTGTGTAGGTTCAGTAATTTTCGCATCATTTTGAACTAATTCTGAGCATATCTGGGAGTTTCCTCCTAGGTTTCTAACATAGCTAAAGAAGGCCTTATGATTGTCTTTAGAGTCCTTGGTGATTTTTCTCTCAAAATTTGCCTTGGATGATTTTATGAGAGCTCTTAGTTTTTTACTTATAATGATCAAAGGTGTCTTACCTTTCAAGGATTTTGCTCTATCTTGTAGTAGCTTCCTCCTTTTGTTGTAGAGCTTGTTTATGGCTGGGGTCCACCAGACTGGACGCTTGCCTTTGGTACAGAGAGTCTTAGTTTTGTTTGGGTATGCCTGATCCATGCAGTCCTGTAGGTGCTGGTAGAAGGCATTTGTAAGTGATTCAGCGGTTTGAGTAATGTTTACCACTGGCTCAGGGGCCTTAAAGGAGACCACACTAGTTTTTAGAAGTGTGAAATCGGCTTTTGAGAAGTTTTTCACTGTGGTCTTTTTGTTTCAGGTGGGGCGGGATGAGGACCTCCAGCGAGATTAGTTTATGATCTGATCTCACCAGTGAGGGGTATACTTCGGTGTTGAACATTTTGATCCCATGTTCGTGATGATGAGATCAAGTATGTTTTCTCCTCTTGTGGGGATGGTGACTAGTTGTTCCATGGCATTTGAGTTTATGAACTCCAGGAATCTTTGGGTTAGAGTGTTCGGGCTTGAGTAGTGTTCCCAGTCTATATTAGGGTAGTTGAAGTCACCTAGTATGATGGTGTTTGGAGATACATTTATCCCCTCCAATGTTTTCAGGAAGGCCATGTGAGGTTCCTGAGTTTGAGAGGGTGGCCTGTAACATGCTACAAATTGCAGAGCAGTCTTGCCTATGGTTAATTGCACCTGGATTCTCCCTCATTATTCAGATTTAAGAAATGTAGGCACTGCAGTGTAAAAAGAGAAGAAAAGTCTGCACAAAAGAGCACAATGCAAGAAAAATTGATATGCTTTTTCTTACTGTTGCATAGGGTAATGACTAGATTAAAGTCCTTAGTTAGATCTAGTAACAAGTTTTAAATGGTAGCAAATAAATAAAAATAACACTGCATGTAATAAAACGTTTTCTTCTGGGTAAATAAATGAGTACTTGTAGAATCAACTATCTAGTTCTCATGTTTCTACTTTTTTCCTTTGATGTCTTTCTTTCCATGACTATGAGGTAACATTTTCTGAAAGCATTTAAGGGTTTTTCTAATCTGGGAGAGGAATAAAGATAAGACAAAAACAGACAGCACTTAGTGGAGGTAGAAGCAGAGGCTTTACCATGCGTCTTAGCACGGATAACCTTCCTTACAGGTTAATCCAAGTCTCTTGAGTGTGGCTGTCAGTGTGGGGCAATTGTTCCTATTAGGAGGATTAAACATCTGTATTTGAAGATGTACATAGTTTTATGTGTTAGTATTAAGTTATTATGTTTGAGGTGTTCCGGGAGTTGGTTTGTTTTTTTGTTTGAGGGTTTTCACTAAAATAAAAAGTTTTGAAAGATGTGACATAGGTTCAAATGGATAGGATAGGAAACTGTTGTATATAAGGGCAACCTACCAAGCATTAATGTATACATGTAACACAAAATGTGAAACTAGACATTTAAAAAAAAAAAAGTTGTTGCACATAACAGGTAAGAATAACAACTTCTTAATATAATGATGCTTTCTATATTATCTTTAGAAGTGACTGGTCTCACAGATGTATACAAAAAAGAAACAATAGTGAACTGTATTAAAAATAGGCAGCCGCGGTGGTGCAGTGGTTAGCATTGCTGCCTCACAGCAAGAGGTTCTCCGGTTCGATTCTCAGCTGGGGTGCCTTCTTTGTGGAGTCTGCATGTCCTCCCTGTGGTCGTGTGGGTTTCCTCCGGGTGCTCCAGTTTCCTCCCACATCCCAAAAACATGCTGTAGGTGGATTGGACACTCTAAGGTGGCCCTAGACATGAGTGCATGCATATGTGTGCCTTCTGTGGAAGGTTGGGTGCTGGGCTGGTACCTCAACACTGTAAAAATCCACTGCCATTCATGAGCGGACAGGTGATCCACTGTGGAGACCCCTAACCGGGAAAAGCCGAAAGAAGAAGAAGTGAACTATATTACAAATGCAGAGTGTAAATAGCTATGCTATAGAGACACATTTGGAAAGAAGTGAGTATGTGAATTTGATAAAGGTTTTCAGGATTTGTTCAGTGAGATATCTGGGGCAAAGTAAAAGGGGAATACTTGTATTAATTGCAAGAGGAGCTCCAATAGTGATAGAAGAGGAAAAAAGATGATAATGGTAGATTTGTAGTACTAAGAGGCTACTGGCAAAGGAGGATGATTACACTGGCATGTGTTTATGTTCTACCTAAATCTGCTTTAATGGAGCTTAAGAAAATTCTGGGAGAAATATTCAGCTTTCAGCAGGGAATATTACTTATAGATGGGGAATGGAATTTGATCTGTAGCAGTGAGGATGTATCGAGGACCCAGAAGGGCAAATATAACAAAAGAGATTAGATTTTTGAAGAAATTTATGAAAATATTTAGCATGGAAGATAATTCAGTAGTAAGACTTTGGACTGAGTTTGCAGATTATTCCCTAAAGTATAAAAACTGGGCTAGAATAGACAGAAATTATATTTCACAGGAACATGTGCATTTAATTGATAGTTTTGGTACACATCCAATAACTATTTCAGATTGCACATCAACAGTAACTAAAATAAAAATGCAGGGTAATGAAAGAAAAATGAGACACCGACACTTTCCCACCTATTTATTAAAAAGAGAGCAATTTAAGGAATTGGGTAGTGGATGTTATTAGAAAAGTTAGAAATGTCTTCTGAAAATGTAGCTAGGGAGTAGGATAAAATTAAAGTGGAGTTAAAAAAAATAGGGTGGTAATAAAAGAGAGATAGATATGTTTAGGAGGTAGCAGGAATTATTTAGAGGGACTGACCAAGGTTGAAGTGTTGTGGAGTTTTGGGAGCAACTGCAGAAGGCTGAACAGAAAATAAGAGATTACATTGATGGTATGTATGAGTTTAGAAAGACTCCTATTAAGCAACTGTTTTTTTGATAACTCCAGAGCACCTAGACGTTTGGCACAACGGTTTTGGTGACTGAAGATGGAAGAGGTGTTCGCTAAACTTGGAGAGCCTATAATGGGGAGATGGCCATAAATCCTTTAGGGGCACTGGAGATGTTTCGGAGATTTTGTGGGGATCTGTATGAAGCAGAGAAGTGTGGAAGCAAGAGGGTGTACTGATGGAAATGCTTATGGAAGAGTTAAATATGCCTTGGTTTGAGGTAGATGAGGCTCAATTACTAACAGTTGGGATGGGAAGGAGATGAGATAGGAATGGTGATGTATTGCTGGACTGCGGTGAAGTCCTCAGGAGTGGATGGTATTCCTGTTGAGGTTTAGACGCTAGCAGGGAAGAAACTGATGAGGATCTTGGAGGGGGGGGGGTGTTGTTTGACAGCATTTTGAAAGGAGGAGAGGCACCAGCATTTTAGAGAAAGGCGATACTGGCTGTTATACCTAGGGAAGGTGGGGACCAATCCGATCCAGTTTTGTTTGAGCCCATTTCAATTCTGGACCGTCATTGTGAAGGGGTGATTCTGAAGTTGATGGATGTGGATTGGTGTGGTTTTATGAAGGGAGGCAAACATTTGGCAGCATTGATAGGGTGGTGGTGGATCTGGGGGGGGGGGGGCAGAATGCGAGAGAGTACCAGTGTTGGTGGGTCTTGATGCAGAAGGGGCATTTGATGGAGTAGGCTAGGATTTTGGTAGTGGGGTAGTGGAAGCATTTGCATTCCCTGATGGAATTAAAAGTTTGATTAGGGGGATATATGAGGGATCAGAAGCAAGTATTGGGGTGGGTTTCTCTTTAATAGATTCTGTTGGAGCAGAGGGATCAGCGGGGATGTCCACTTTCCCCTTTGTTTGCATTGTATTTGGAGCCACTGGCAGAGAAAGTAAAGGACTCAGCAATTTGGATATATGGTTGATGTGGTAGTCAGGGAAGGCTGATTTGAAAGGGTATTTCAGAGCTACACAGTTAAGACTCCTATGCATAGCACAAGCAGAAAGCTATAATTCAAAGTGGAAAAGGATGATTATGACGAAATTGGGGAAAGCGCAAAAAACAAGGAGAGACTGGGATTTTGGATTCAGACCTTAAGGAGAATAACAATAACCGTACAGAATATTATATTCTTAAAGTGGCAGACTTCTAAGAACTAAGCAAACATGAGAATGAAGAAGGGAGATTCTGCCGATAGGCATGACTGCAATTAGGGATACATACAGTAGGCAAGAGGGGGCCGGAATTTACCAGAGAAAACTGGTAAAGGAACCAACGTATTGGGAGCAATTAATTAGAGTGGAAAAGATAATTGAATGGGAAGAGACCAAGAATTTATTTGAACTGCAGGGTAGAAATTGCCTTCCCATATCAAGGACTGATATCAGAGTGCAGGCAAAAAGAAGTAGGGGGGTCCTAGTGAAAGACCAGCACTGCTAGAGTTTTTAGTAGAATCTAGAACAGAAGCTGCTGTTAAAAAAGGGATAATTAGTAGAACATATAAAATATTGCATGATGACTGCAAGAATCAATCAGAGGAGGTTAGAAAGGATTGGGAAGAGAGATTGCTTTTTTTTTGTGAATTGCTTATCCAGTCGGGGATATACGTATGACTCCCAAATATGTAACAATCTAGAAGTTTTAGGATCTTTGCTTAGAAGTATTTACATAGGTATTTTTATACCCGAAAATAGACTCTAGAAAATTTTTCCACAGGTAAATAGCAAATGTTGCAGGTGTGATGGGGAAGAAAGAAGTTATTGGAAACATATTTTTTGGGACTTGAATGAGTTGGTAGACTTTCAAATTCCCTGCAGACAACTCTGTCAGAAGTACTGAGTCATCAAATTGGTATAACTAAGGAAATTATTTTTTTTTTAAATTATGACACAGGATTGGAATTGTCTAGACATAGTAAGACCTTTCTGAGCCTAATTCTCATGGCTGCCAAAAAAGCTATTACGAGAAAATGAAAATCAAAGTCTAAACAAACTGAAGTATTGAATATAGTAACAGAGATAAAACAACTGGAAATGGGATCTTTAGAAAAGGGTAGAGCAAATTACATTAAAAAAATAGGAATTATAAAAACAATACATGCAGGATGATGTTTTGGAGTAGGAATGGGAGAATCTGAATGAGCTATGTAATGTTTGATGGACAATGACTGGATAGATTATAAGTGATGTGTAATTTCTGCAACTAAATGATGTGCCTACAAATGAACTGGTTCAGCAGTACCCATATTTCGGGTCTAAATTAAAACAACGAAAATCCATTACATCGAATACCAAAACAGCGACACACACTCGAACTGCCAAAATACCGAACGCACTAAACCGCGAAATTTAAAATATCGAACGTTCAGTCTGTCAACCCCACCACACGCTAAATACTACCTACCCAAACAAAATAAATAAACCACATACATACATACACTAACCAAACCCTACTCCTAACCCTAAAGTAAAGCACCAAAACTCAACTTCTAACCCTACATTAAACCCCACATACACAACTATCTATGCACTTACTTAACCCGCACTCTAACCCTAAGTAGCTATACTGCAGACGGGCCAACCAAAACACTTCAACATTTCGAATTTCGTGCAATACGTGTCGATGATTTCGTATTCACGTAAATGGAGTTTCGACCATCTAAAAGGAACCCCATATTTCTGGGGATGTGATGAGATGAAGTATTTTGGTGTATAAATTAAAACAAATTATGGTATGTAAGCTAAGGATATGTGAGAGGAAACTAAGCAAATGATGATACAAAATTCTGGAAACTGGAAGCTCTCAATTATGGATAGTAAGGTACAGCAGTGAAAATGATTTTAGTCCCTTTACATCTAGAACAAGGTAGTTTAAGATTACCTGATTTGAAGAGATACTTTAGAGCTATGCAGTTAAGGCTCATAGGCTCATGTACATAACACAAGCAAAGGTTATAAGTCAAAGTGGAAATGAATGATGAAACGAGAGTAGCTCGATAAATAAGGAGAGGGTAGGATTTTTGGATGCAGGTCTTTAAGGAAAATAATAGCAACCAGAGTATTATATTTATGTAATAGCAGAAAGTGTTTAAGAACGAAGTGAAAATGGAAATGGAGAAATGAGATTTTACCAGTAGGTTTGACAGCAAGCAAGGGTATAGAAAATAGACAGGCTGAGACTGGAATTTAATGGGGAAAGTTAACAAAGTAACCAACATAGTGGGAGTGGGTTCAGGCACCTAGGCAGCGAGACATTTCCCTGAGGTACATCTGCTTAGAGACACATGGCTGACTTGACATTCAGCTGCAGAGAAATATGGCTTTTTGTGAATTCCCTGTGGGCAAAAAGAAGCGCACACTGCCTTTCCCACAGCTTTAATAACCAAGTGCATGGAGGCAGAAGTAGTAATGAGTGTTGTGCTCAGAGTACAATGCATGCTTGTGCAACTACAACATGTGGAAGTGTGCTGTAACATGCAGGAAGTCTTGCATGCTACTGTAGTCACATTTATGCTCCAGCATGCATTTTAGATAATGTTCCCTAGACACTGTTAAAGGGGTAGTCCTCTACACTCACCAGTTATAAAGGCACTTTCAATTGTGCCCTGCATTTTTACAGCCACAGACATGCCCACTAGCCAGACTTCTGCTGATGCCTGCCATACTGCCTACTCTCTCTTGTTGCCTTGGGAGCCATGGACGTTATTTTCCCCCTGTGCATTTGGTTATTGAAGTTGTGGGCATAACACCACATTCTTCTTTTTACCCCCAGGGAATTGTAACAGCCGTATTTATATGCAGCTGAATGTCACTTCAACCATGTATCCCCAACCAAATGTGCCACAGGGAAAAGTTATGCTGCCTAGATGCTTGAACCAAGTGGGGGTAAATAACTACAGAGAGAAAGGAAATAGAGTGAGATGAAGTCAAGCTGAAGTTTATATGGCAAGTTAGACTAATAACAGAATATAGGCAAAGAGAAAGAGTTAGGAGATTGCTAATTGAGGTTTTTAGCTGAGGCTACAACAGAAGCAGATGTTAAATGGATAATTAGTAGGGCATGTACAATATTGCATGATAACTGTTAGAAAGATTGGGTAATTTACAAAGAAACAATGGACAACATCTGTATTGCTTCCAAGTGTGAGACAAAGTCCAGACGGTTTAGGATTTCTTTTCTTGTGTTTTTTTTTTTTTTGCATAGCTATTTTCATAATTCATGGAGACTTCAAATAATTTTTCTCTGGTAGGTAACAAATGTTGGAAGTGTGATGGGAAAGAGAGAGGTAATTTGGGATATATTTTTTGGCAATGTAATGAGATGTTACATTTTAAAAGTTCTGTAGAGTATTGATGTTCATCGTGTTTCACTGTTGCGGTCATCACTGTAGGGTTCTTCCTGCCGGCAGGCAGCCCTCGGTCGGCCAGAATCCCAAAGTCTGGGTCCGGTGTCGGCTGTTCAGTCATCCTCCCTGACGTCAGAGCGCCAGGGGTACAAAGCTCCCAGCCGACGCCATGTTCTCCAGTCTTTCTTGCCATGGAAGCAGTTCGCAAGTGTCGGTCGGCTGACTCCTGATATTTTTGGTGTTTCATTCCGAAGACTTTCTTCTTCTTCTCAAAGCCAAGTACCCTGTTGGGGAAACTTTTTTCTTGCTCCAGTCCGATGTCAGAAAAAGTTAATAATTGTATTTCATGTGGGAAGCAAATACCTCATAAGGATTTCCACTCTTACTGTATTCCTTTTCTAGGCCCTGACCACGACGTAGCTAGTTGTCGGTTTTGTGCTAGATTTAATCAATGTACTATTAAGCGGAGCTACGATTTTGCTTTTCACTACTTTGGCAGGCGATTTAATTACAATATGTCGTTGGACACGCTTCTGACTACCGGAGTTCACAAAAGGCGCATGGATAAGGACAGGCCTCTGAGGTCCAAATCAGACGACGGTTTACAAGCAGAGCCAGTTGCAGGTTCAGCCATCTTCAGTGAGGCATTTCTGCAGCCCCTGTCGTTGGCCATTTCAGAACCGCTTGCTGAAACGGACTCCCACGAGTAGCCAACTAGGCCTTTGAGTACTCCAGGTGCTGGACCTTTGGACAATGCTCCCTCGGATGGGTCTGGAGCCGCTGTGCAGGTACCGGCTTCCTAGGGGGGGGGGGGTTTCAGGCCTATGCAACTTCAGATAAAGGCAAAGACAAGGGCAAAGACTCCTTTTAAAACAAAGACTCAAGCCCAGGCCTCCTCTGATCTGGGACCTAAATCATAAAAACAAATGCTTAAAATGGTTGAGGACTTACTAACTATGATCAGGGGTTCAAATCCCCCTCCAGACAAAAGGCCAAGGCAGGAATTGGACTATGAATCCTCTGATCAGGCATCTATCTCTTCAGTGTCTTCCTCTGAACAGGATTATACTTTCCCTCCTTATGAGGATTCTGATGCTGAGGAATCCATTCCTTCAGCTTCTCCCCTGAGGATTTTTCTTTTGGGGAAACTTTACATGACATGAGGGAACATTTTCACTGGGAAGGACAGGAGTACTCTGAATCTAAGAGAAGGCTTAGGGATTTCCTTCTTCTTCCCCAACACAGACCCCTGGCTATTCCTCCTATTTTGGATATTGTGGATGATGTCTTTTCTGAGGCTAATTTAACTCCTGACTCCTTTCCTCCAGCCCTCTGCAAAGCCTGATAGATATTACAGAGTCCCTGACTCCCACCAGTTTCTTTATAAAAAATCCTACTGTTGATCCAGACACCATTTCTCAGGGTCCTAAGGGTGTTAAGGCCGCCTCTGCTAAGAACCCTATTCCGTCAGATAAGGATTCTAGAGCTTTGGAGAGATGGGGCAAAAAAGTGTACACTTCTGCTACTTTATCCATTAGGGCTTTAAATTGTCAATTTCATATGCTAAAATATCAGCAATTTCTTCTGTCTGTTATGAAACAAAAGCTGTGCAGATAATAAGGAATTACATGATTTGATGCATGCTACTGAGCAGGTGGGAAAACATACCTTACACTGTGGTTTTGATGCTTTGGAGGCCTCATGCAGGGCGGCTGCCACTGGCATGGTCATTAGAAGGCATGCTTGGTTAAAGGAACAAAATTTGCCTGATCAAGTGAAAGCAAAGTTACTGGATGCTCCTGTTCAACATAATGTTTTGTTTGGGTCTAAGGCTGAAGAGGTGATAAAGAAAATGGAGGATAAGGCAAAATCCATGCAAATGGTTAAGGATTTCTTACAAGTTCAGCCCCCAAGATTTAGCAGAAATTGGCCAACTAAAAATTGGTCCTTTCCCAGCTCGGACAGGCCTCAGAGGGGTAGATATAGGTGCCCCAGAGGGAGGGCCCAAGCACAGACCTCTTATAGACCTAGACAGTGGAGTGCTTCCACCCCCATGGGTGGAGAGGACAGACCTCAATCTTATAGGAAACAGGCTCAATGACTCCCCCAGCATGACTCCAGGAACCTCTCTCCTGGAAGCCCCCGAAATTGGACTTGCATAACCCAAGGCAAGTGGGTTCTGGATGTAGTTTCAAGAGGTTACAAATTCCACTTTCATACCTTGCCAAAACCAAACAGATGGCTAGACCTACCAAAACACTAATGGGCAGAGGCATTAAACCAGGTGGGATCCCTCATGGCTATGAGGGCCATAGAATTGGTTCCACAATCAGAGACGGGGCAAGGCTTTTACTCAAGACTCTTTCTAGTTCCCAGAAAAGAAAATTCTTGGAGACCCATCCTGGATCTGTCAGTCTTAAATACTTTCCTGGAGATACCAAAGTTCAAGATGCTTACTCTGCAGCAGCTCCTGCCAATGTTGAGCAGAAATGCATGGATGGTGACATTGGATTTAAAGGAGGCTTACCTACACATTCTTATCAGACATGAGTGCAGAAGATACCTCAGGTTCAAGGCAAGCTTGAAACATTACCAATTCTCTGCGCTGCCCTTTGGCTTGTCTACTGCACCCAGGGTCTTCACCAAGTGCCTGGCACCAGTAGTAGCTTACTGCAGACTCAAGGGAATTCAGATTTACCCTTATCTGGACGACTGCCTTATTCAAGCAGACAGCAAGGATGTCTTACTCCAGCACCTGGAATTTGTTCAAAATCTACTCAAGTACCTGGGATTCACTGTGAACATAAAAAAGTCAAATTTGACACCCACACAACAGATAACTTTCCTGGGTGCTCTTTTAAACACAACAACCCAGATGGCATTCCTGACATCTGAAAAACAACTTCAGCTGGCTTCAACTTTCAAAACCCTGGCGTTAATGTCTTAGCTAACCACAAGGAAATTCCTGCAGGCTTTGGGTTACATGGCCTTCTGCATCCTTCTCATACCATATGCAAGACTACATATGAGAAAGATACAATGGTACCTAAAAAGCGTATGGTCCCAGCATTGTCACCGTCTAGACACACGGATTGCTGCCTTGCCTTGCCTGCAAAAGGAATTCTATTGGCAGGCCATGGCATGTCTTCAGAACAAAGGGAAAGCCTTCAGTCTGCCTCCAGCCTACCAAGTGTTAACCACGGACGCCTCGGATTACACATGGGGACTCCACTTGCAGGGGAAAGGCCTGCAAGGTTTTTGGACAGAGGATCAGAAGCACCTACATATCAATTTAAAGGAGATGTTAGCTGTGCAGAATGCCCTCTTGGCTTTCAGGGATCTTCTACAGCCAGGGCAACTACTGATACGGACAGACAACACCACAGTTATGTGGTACATAAACAAGCAAAGGGGTTCACACTCCTACCCCCTTTGCAGACTAGCCATGACTCTCTGGAACACAGCACTAGCTTGCAAAGTGGACCTACAAGCTCAGTTCCTGCCAGGGAAACAAAATACTCTGGCAGACAGCCTGAGCAGGAACCTGTCAGACCCACACAAGTGGATGCTAGACGCACAAATATTCAAGATGATTACAGAAGCCTGGGGGTGCCCAGACATAGATCTATTTGCATCTCCCCTCAACTACCAGTTACAGACATTTTGCACAAGAACATATCACAAACTAGCATGGAAAGTGGATGCTCTCTCATTCAGTTGGAGGAACCTCTCTGGGTATGCCTTTCCTCCTGTACCTCTTCTTCCACGGGTGTTATTAAAGATGAAACAGGACAAACCCAAGATGATTTTACTGGCCCCAAATTGGCCTCGACAATTTTGGTACTCAACACTGATGAATCTATCCCAGGAGCCTCCTTGGATTCTACCTCAGATTCCAAATCTTTTGTCCCAACACCAGGGCAGGTTCTGCACTCTCATATCAAAACTCTCAGCCTGGCGTATTCAGGGTCTATTATTAATCCTACCCTTTCTAAACAGGTCATGGATGTTATCTTAGAAGCCAGACAGCCTAGCAATAGAAAATCTTATCAAGGTGAATGGAAGAGATTTTGCACCTGGATGCATGCTCAGGATTCAGATCCTGTCATTCCTAATATTCCATTGATTTTACATTACCTGACAGACATGTTACATAAGGGTTTATCCTTTTCCTCCATAAAAATACATGCCTGCACATTATAATACAGATCCTCCATTTTTTTCACATCCACTTCTGAAAGAATATCTCAGAGGAGCAAAGAATTTAAGGTCCCCTGGGACACCACCCATACCTGCCTGGGACCTCAACTATGTTCTATAAAAACTTACTCTGCCTCCTTTTGAGCCTGCTGCCACATCTGATATAAAGTATTTATCATGGAAGACCGCTATCCTACTGGCTTTGAATTCAGCCAGGAGAGTCTCGGAGTTACAAGCACTCATGGCTGTGGAACCTTACATTATTTTTCATCAAGACAGGGTTTCTTTAAGGACTAACCCTACTTTCATGCCTACAGTGGTTTCTAAAGTGGCTTTAAACCAAACTATTCACCTGCCAACTTTTTTCCCCAATCCACAAAATAAGGGGGAGAGGATCTTGCATTCTTTGGACTTACATAGGCAGCTTCGTTTTTACCTGGACAGAACCAAGGATATCAGAAAAACAGAACAACTGTTTGTTTCTTATGCAGCAAATTCCCATGGCAAGGCTATTTCAAAGCAGACCATTTCTAAATAGATTGCTCATGGAATCAGATTTTGTTATTCTCATCATGGAAAGCAAATCCCAGGAAAAATCAGGACTCCCTCCACCAGAGCTGCTGCTACTTCTGCTGCTTTTCTCAAGGGAGTAACCTACCAAAGATATTTTGGAAGCTGCAACTTGGAGTTCAGTGCATACTTTCTCTAAGCACTATAATCTACCTCTTTATTCTAAGTCCAGGGCAGGCTTTGCTTCTGCAGTCTTGCAAGGCCTTTTAGCCGCCCCTTCTACTCAATAACCTCCACCCTTTATCTCAGCTTTGGGATTCAACCCTACAGTGATGACTGCAACAGTGAAACACGATGAACATAGTACAGTTGTGTACACTTACCATAAATGTAGATGTTCGAGTGTCTTCACTGTTGCAGTCTGGGTTACCCATCCCCCTGTCCCCTCTTATTCTTTCATTAGTGTGGTTCCCTGCTTCACCCTTCTTCTGAGGTGTATTTGCTACAGGGTATGGGGTTTGTTGTACCTTACTTTTAGCCTTTACTTTTGAGCACCTGACATCTGGGGCAAGAAAAACTGGAGAACATGGCGTCGGCTGGGAGCTTTGTATCCCTGGCGCTCTGACGTCAGGGAGGATGACTGAACAGCCAACTCTGGACCCAGACTTTGGGATTCTGGCCAACCGAGGGCTGCCTGCCGGCAGGAAGAACCCTACAGTTTTGACTGCAACAGTGAAGACACTCTAACGTCTACATTTATGGTAAGTGTACACAACTGTACTTTACAGAAATGTTGGGGGAGAAAATTTTTTTGCTAAATAAATTATTATTTTGAGCTGGGGCACAGGATCTGAAGTTCCTAGACATAGTAAGTCTTTACTATGTTTAATGCTATTGGCTGCCAAAAAAGGAATTACTAGAAAATGGACATCAAAATCTAAACCAACTATAACTGAAGAAATTAATATTGTAAAGTAGATAAAAGAACTGGTGGTGAGATGAGAGGAAGGCGCAAATTATAAGAAAATAAGTAGAATTCATGGGCAGAGTACAAGCAGAATAGTGTTCAGGATAACTGCGGATTGAGGGAAGGTAGGTTTTGAACAATTTATGTAATGCTGGAATGAATGATTGTTAATAGCCAAACATATATGTACACTGCATGAAAAATGTTAGTGATTTTTTTCTTCTAAGTTATCTCTGTTTAAAACTGGATTTAGTAAAGATGTTTAAAAAAATAGCAGGAAATAAACATTGTCCTCTGTTACCTAGATGAGTGCCTCCTAGATGCTGTTGCGTGAGTTTTCCTGTCTACTGTCCAAGGAAGTCACCATAAGCTGGAAGAAATCATGTTTCCATCTCTGAAAATTGCTTTGCCTTGCTACTACTGTTAGCCATATGACCCATTCTGCAACTACTCTGTTTACCAGCAGACAGTTTGTCATTGATGATTAGGTTTCAGAATCCAAGGCCTGCGGCTATCACTTTTTCTTTGTGACATCCTCACAATGCATGTTGCTGGACATGCACAATGGGGTTAGAGATGCAGAATGCAAAAAAAAAAAAAAAAGATAAATGCCTAAATGACTCCTCTCTTCACCCATTGGATGGATGGCAAATAAGTTGGATGATCAAGAGAAGGCCTGTTGGTTGACAAGCAGTGGTGCAAAAAATCTTAAACAATATGCATGTGCACACTTACACATACACCTCCCCCCACCCAAGTGCATTCCACAGCAGGTTAGACCAGATTTTGCCTTGGTAAATAGATATCCCTGCACTGTTTTGCTAATACATTCCATAGAGATGTCAGTGCAACAAATCCTGCCAACCTTGACTCTACAAATGGCCCCTCACCTGACTTCTGTGGTTGCAGGACATGTTTACATGAATTATGCTGTATGGATTACACAAATGACATTTGCAGCACCCTCGGGGCTTTAGGGAATCACTTGAGCATGTTAATGGTTTGGAATATCTGCAAAATGAAGGTACTCACTCATTTCTCCTGTACTTAGAAGCAGAGCATCTGAGCCACAACCCATGACTTTTCTCTAGTGGGATCAAGCCTTCTGGAGAACAGGCTAAGTTAGAAGTCTCCTGTTGCCTCACAAGTCGAACATGATGAAGAAAAACTATTCATATGATGATATCAAATGGCACTGGATCTTTTTTATGCCACCACCAATCACAAAAGGCCATAATTTATTTTCTCTTGTTTTAATGACTGACAGCAAGGTGAGAGATGCAATGATGGAGAAGAGGCCCAGAATCTTCATTGCCTACTATCCCATCCCTCTTCATGCTCAGAATGATACCAAAAGCTCAAGAACCAAAATCTAGACCGGTAGTGATGGCTTTGTCTGAGCTACAGAGATGTGGTTTCCACTACAAAACTCCCTTTAGATTTATTCCTTTTATTAGCTCTATTTCTCACCACTTTAGTGAACCAGCTGATCGTCAGCACTAGCAAATTGCCAGTGTGGCTTCTCCAGTTTTAAATGTGACCACAACCTTAAATTCCCATGTAAGATCTTTGCTGTCCTAGAGAAACTCTCTATCTGGAAAATATGCAAATATAAATGGAAGCAACTTGTCCACTGGGCAGCCAGAGAAAGCATAGAACCACAATCAGTATCCATTGGTCAGTACTTAAAATTCTTGGCAAAACGCTTCAGTAAAAGCCTTTGTTACTCCTCCATCAAGGTACATTTGATTAGCATTACAGATTTAGACCAAGGTCACAACAAGGTATTCAAAGCATTTGTGAAATGTACCTTTTACTTCAAAATACCAATTAGTGACAAATCTTGTTTGAGACGTCAAATATTTATCTTGAAAAACAGGTTTTCTGGTGGCAATTACATCAGCCAGATGATTTTCAGAACTGCAAGTCCTATCAGTAAAACTCCCCTGGTGACTTTTCACAAGGACAAGGGCCGTTCACCGGATGACTCCTTCCTTCATACACAAAGTAACAACTAAAACCAATTTGGAACAGTCTTTCAAACCTGCCAGTTTGCTTTCCATAACTACCAGAATAGGAGTTAGCACATCTTCTGTGTGGATGTTCAGAGAATTTTAGAATCTTTTAGCAGCTGGACTAAGGATGTTAAAAAGATCTGAACACATTTTTTTCTTCTCATTGCAAGGAAAAAGTATTCAGATATCCAAGGTCACCTTTTCCTGATAGCTGTCATACGCAACCGCAATTTGCCAGCATTCTCCAAGGCCTATTGGACAATTGCAGTGTCCAAATATGTCTCTGAAATGCTTCTGTAGACCATATTTGTGCACCAGCACGGTCTCACTTGAATACTTTAAGTGAACACTGCAAACTTACTTCCAGGGCATGATCTTTCTTTGGGACTACTATTGTCAAAGAGACATTTGTCTAGGTAGGCCTACACTGAGGCATGGAGCCAGCCATTCAGTCTCTTCTGCACAGGTGCATCAGCTATCATCAGCAGATGACCGTCTGACAACAGCTGCTGCACTACTACTGCTTCTATCTTATTGAGGTTACCTGCATGCCCTCAGGATGTGGATGGGAAGCAACAGCATTGACAATCTAGATGCCTGTCACCCATAATGCCAGTGGAATACAGCCGTACCTGTTGCTAAAGGTGGACCCACATCTTACAAGTCTAATGTTGCTGTAACTATATGTGTTTTGTTCTAAGGAAAAACAACTAAACAAAAAGCAGCTCATGAAAAAATTAGTATGTTTCACTCTCCTTCTGAGGGAAGAGAGAGGTAACCCAGAGCCTCTCCTGTTTCTGTCAAGTAAGAATTTTTGTGTTGTACGTAAATCGAGCAGGCCATGGAAGTGTAGCCCCACTCCTAAGTGCAGAGAGGCAGGGTGGTCAGATAATAGGCAGTAAATAATGCAACCTCTCATACCACTGCTCATATTCTAAGGAGGTCAGGTTTTCCTTAGATACATTTTCAGCCCTCTGCTGGGGTTGGTGATAAGAGGGGAGTCTTTTCATGGTTTTCTTGGAATAGCACCCTACAGATTGACCTGTCAAACAGGAAAATGTACCTCACCTCCTGTTTTTCTTAGTTCAGTAGGGCAAGTGATGGTTGAAAGGGTGAATGTGTTCTCTTTTCACTGCCAGAGAAGGCTCTTTTGTACAGAGAATTGTGTTGCCTTTTCACCTTTTCATCTGATTCTACATTACTTAACAAGCTTTAGAAAAAAAGACTGAAGGTCATCCTTTTAATTTTGTGGTGAATGCAGTATTAATGGTTTAGTTTCTGGCTTTCAGGTCCTTGACTTTATGGTAGTCATTGCCTGTAAAAAGCCAGGGAACTCAGCTTCTTCTCAGTTTGGGTGACAAATTGTTTTCATCTTTGGACATAGCTGTCTCATTAGATAATTTGTTTTTGCTGAGTCTCCCAGCAAAAGCCTCAAAGGTGATTGGCAAACTCAGTCTTTTGCCAATCATAGACGTACTTTGAGTGAAAGAAGTTTCCAGTATGAGTTGTGAGGTTGTGTGCCACTTCATTTGGTTAGCTTGCAGGTAATCCTGCTCTGTTTCTATCCCTTTGACCTAAGTGTTCTTAATTGTGTGGTCAGAACTTAAGTTTCTGTTATGGCTGTATATCACTACCTTGTAGAGAGCAGAACTTCTCTCCTAGAAAGTGCACAGCAGTGGTTTACAAAAAAAAAAAAAATAAATGGCTGTAAAAAAATGGATTACTACCAGAGACTGAGGAATTTAAACTTGTACAGTGTAGCCTATAGTCATTTGAGGGGTAGGCTGTATCTAGCCTTTAAGGCTGTGGGTAACTCAGCACTAAGAAATTGGTTTGGTTTAACTTTAGGTAAACAGTATCACAAGATTAGAATTAAAGATCCACTATTTAAACTAGCGTTGAAAAGAAAAAGAAAACAATAAACTTTTATTCATCCCAAACAATACTTAAATTATGGAATGAATTTCTCTATGAAATTGTCCTGTGAAATGGAAACATTAATAACATTCAGGGTGCATATTGCTAAATGTTTTTATTCATTAAAGGAAGCTGCATTTCTAGAGGGTCTTTTGACCTAACTGCAGTTTAACTGGAAACTTGTGTAATTTATGAAACTGTAACACAACACTACTGGTAAGTAGTTTCTTAAAAATATTCTGTGTTCTCCTGCTTTTAAAGAACACTGTTGCTCCTGGACACTTAAACTTCCTTGTAAAGAGGCATGTCCACCTTGTATTTGAAATGCGTAGTTCAGCAGCTCTGAAGTACATCTCTGAAGACATTTAGCCATCGCTGCTCCCAGAGCTTTAAGCCCATATTTGTAGGGGAATCTGTTGAGTAATAAGGGTTAGATGTCCCTGAAGACTGTTCCAGATTTCCTTTGAAAGTGGTTTTGGGAACTTTCCTTAAACCATTTCACTATCTATTTTCTTCAACTGTGAAGGTTTTCTTTATACCCTTAATATATGCACTATCATTTAGGGTTCTTGAAAGGCGGGGCATGAATTCATCAAGGCAGAACAGTTGTCTTCATTTCTTTGGGGAAAGATGAGCTTGAAGTGGCTCTTCAAACCCTGTTAATAATGCCTTGCCAGTTCCATTGTCTCTTGCCACCAGGTGTACTACACATTAGGTTTATTAATGTGTAACAAAAACAGCAAATCAGAAAATCAACACACTAAAATATTAAAACAAAGCTTATGATACAATACAAAAAAGTACAGTATCAGAATCAGATGTATAAGAAACTATGTAAAAAAAAACAAAAAAAAAAACTGGAGGCACTCATTGAAAATAAAAAAGAATACATTCAAACAAATTGGAGAGTGCTGCTGTCAAATGCCATTCCACCAAGGGTGGAGCTGTATTCAGTACTTGTTTCTCACATATGTCCATTGTGGACATTTGTGCTGCAGCCACTTGGTTGCTGTTTCATGCCTACAATGAAAGTTATTGCAGGGACATAACCTCATGAGTCAACCCTTTTCTGACACTGTAGCGCATCACAATTCTGTCTTTTGAGCCCTAGATTTTTGGCCTTCCCAGGGTAGTTTATTTTGTGCTACAAAGTAGAATGACAGCATAACCACTTAAATTGAACAGAATTGGTATTCATTTCAAAAATTGGCATGTATTAGAATAACTTATTGGCAAGTTTTGGATGAAATCCATTCTTCGAACTGTATCAGACACATTAAAAGTTTAAAGCAAGAACCATTCACGTTCAAAAATCTGGCATTAGAATTTTTCAACAGTATCATGCATCTGTAAGTAAATACAAGTTCAGACTAAAAAGCAGGCATTTAAAATCCTGTGGCAAGTGTCATTTCATTATATTAGGCATTCCATAGCATCAAAAAAGTACATAGCAGGACAGTTGAAGTATGTGTAAAATCATTTTTAAAATTTCTGACTATGAGCACTGGTAAGACTTCTCAGTTTGTTGTCCTTAACCCTAGACTTGATTTACAAGAGGATTTATTATCCCACTTTTTCCGTAAGCATCTTGAGTGGAATTTGCACACTGCTTGCTTGTGTAACAAAGCTTAATTCACATTTTATCCTAAAATACTAATGTGCAACTTTATGTGTAGCCCTCAGCCAGGCACACCTGGGTGCCAACTTAAATTTTCATGTGGGTCAGTCTAAATATATTAATATAATATGCATCCCAGGCTGCATCCTACATGAACTCAGGCAGGAACTTGCAGCACCTTTAGGCACCCTATTCAACCAAAGCCTGTGTACCAGCTTTGTCCCAGCTGTGTGGAGGACACCTACATTTATCCCTTTGCACAAAGGTGGAGCATCCACCGATCAAGGAAATTATAGACCCATCAGCCTAACTAGCCTGATCTGCAAGGCCAGGGAGTGGATTATCATGGACCTCATTAACAAGGACATTGGCAACCTCCAGACACTTGATCCTACACAGTTTGGTTTTGTCAAAGGGAGGTCATGCCTATTAAATTTGGTAGACTTCTTTGAGACAGTCACCAAGGCTATAGATGAGGGGAAGATGGTGCATACCTTGACCTGGCCAAGGCCTTCGATGCTATTCCCCACTCGGGTATAATGGATAAACTCTCTCAACTAGGCATCGATCCATATGTTACCGGATGGGTAGCAAACTGGCTCACTGATAGAACCCACCTAGTGAAAATAGGGGAAGCCACCTCAAGTAGTAGACCCATAACAAGTGGTGTACCCCAGGGATTGGTCTTGGGGCCTCTTCTGTTTGGGATATACTTCTCAGAGGTGCAGGCCAAATCTAGTGGACTGTGGCTGACCAGGTTTGCAGATGACTGCAAGCTGGGTGCTGTCATCAATTCTCCTAGTGATGTGCACATCCTCTAAGAGGGTCTCATCCAAACAAATGACTAGTGCCAGAAACGTGGCCTCAAACTGAATGCCAAAAAATGCATCATCTCTTTTGGGGAGAATGACGTCCCCACAAATTATCACATTGATAATAAGGCACTAAGCATGCAATCAGTCATGAGGGACATGGTAAACCAGGTTGATAGCAAACTGACTTTTGACTACCATATTGCCTCTGTTGTACAGAAAGCTTTCTACATGGCCCACCTTATTAGTAAGGATATCTCATGCAGGGGCAAGGTGGTTATAACATCCCTGTATTCTTCCCTTATAAGACTGATTATTGAATACAGTGCCCCTTTCGGCATGTAACTCACAAAGCACATGCAGCAGCTGGAGAGACCACAGAGATTCCTCACCCGGAGAATCAAGATCCTCAAACATCTACCCTACACAGATAGGTTAAAAGCCCTGTCCCTCTAGTCAGTCTCCTACAGACTCCTCAGACGTGACCTCTGTCTGGCATACAAAGCAGTCTCAGACCCCGACCTGATGGGAGTGCTGCATATCCGCAAGTCAAGCTCCACTGGAGTAACCCACATGCGAGACCTCAACCTGGTCTTTGAAATCAATAAGACTTGGCAGGCCAGATTTGTGTCCCAGAGACTCCTCCTTTTGTGGAATAGAGACTCCCTGTCCTTGTAAAGCAGAGTACCGTGTTAAACCTTTTTATGCGCAATCTGGATAACTGGATGTGGAACAGAAAATATACCACCCCTTGGATTCCACCTATGTCCCTGCTGGGCAGTGGCATAGAGTGCTGACTTGTTGGAACATGGGCTAAATTCTTGGCTAGGCTTGTAAGGGCCTCAGGGCCAATAGCCCAGTAACTTTGTGATCCTAAGTCCAGATTCTCTCATCGTCTGCAAAGCCTTCACTAGAGAGGGCATTCGTGCTGAGGCCATGGATACCAGGTGAGATGCTTCTTGCTTGAAAAATTCATATTGCCACTATACAGATTAGCAAGACTTAATCAGCTGTTACGAAAACTTCTTTATTCTGGTTGTGGTTACTTTAGCCCAGAAGAATTTGAACTGAAAGTGTTGGCAGTTTCCCCTGCTGTACCTTACTTTTCACAGTATTATGGTTTTGTGCCACATTGATTCCTTATTTATATCAAGAATGACCATAAAAAATAAAACTGAATCAGGCTGTGAACTTGTTGGATTTCTTTGTTCAGTACTTCATCAAAAGGAGTGCTTGCTGTTGCAGTGCATGCATGTACTCAGGCAGGTCTTGTAAATGGAGCAAAACCCATTTGTAAAAGATTGGAAAGGGAAAGAAAGTCACTAATCAGTTCCTCATAAAATTGATCAGTTGTATACTTTATTTCTTTCTTAAACCAGTGACAGCAAGAAATTGCATGATGCTCCAAAGGCACAGTCCACTAGAGGATTATTCATATCACAGCCACCCTTTTTTGTTGTAGTTAATGACGTTTGTGCTGCAACAGCCTAGTCTTCTTGGCATACTTTTGTAGACGCTATAAATTGGATGTGGTTTCTGTGTCCAACGCTTTGTTTGGTCCAACTGTTGATTTAGAAGTATTCCTTATGAAGCACTACACATGAGATTTAGCTAGGGACTCTGTCAAACTTTTCCTGCAACTAGTGCCCTTCTGTGTCAGTTATAGAAGTTAAGTATTTGCTGTAACAGTAGATCTTTGAATAGAGTTCCAGCTGTATGTGGCTTCCCTCCTTGTATTCCCCTCTCTTGCTTTACTCCTTCCCCTTCATTGTTTGGGCTGGGAAGGATGTGGAGAGGAAGGGGGAAGCAAGGTTTCATAAGCAAATAGATGCAGAAGAGGGGCCAAGCAACCTGGGAACAGTCTGACCAATGAACATTCGTACTGTCAGTGATGAGGAGTTCTAACTGTTTCTACAGTCAGAGCTCCACTCAAGTCTAGCATTATAGTAAGTATACATAACTCGAATATCTTTGTAGAGTTGTGTTAGTGCGATTTATAGCACGTATACATAACGTTGTCATTATTGTAATGATGTTCTTCGTGTTTCACTGTTGCAGTCATTACATTTGGGTAATCCTGCTGGCAGGTTGCCCTCAGACGGCCTGAATTCCAAAGTCTTGGGTCCTGTGTCGGCTGCTGTCGCCCCCTCCCTAAAGTCAGGTCATCAGGGGTATAAAAGAAGCAGCCAACGCCATTTTCTTCAGTCTTTCTTGCCGCGCAGTGCCTGAAGCAGAAGCAGTTCGCAAGTGCCGGTCGGCCGACTCCTGAGATTTTCGTGTTTGAGTTTCAGATCTGAAGTCTTCAGTAAAGCTAAGTACCTCGTTGGGGAAACTTTTTTCCTGCTCCAGACTGATGTCAGAAAAAGGATTTTCATTCTTACTGTATTCCTTGCCTAGGCCCTGATCACAACGTTACTGGTTGTCAGTTTTGTGCTAGATTTAACCAACCCACTATTAAGCGTCAGTATGATTTTGCTTTAAACTTTTTTGGATGCCAGTTTAATTATCCTGAAATGTCGTTGGATAGCCATCCGACTACCGGAGTTTATAAAAAATGCAAAGAAAAGGATAGAGAAAAACAATCGAGGCCCAAAACCGACGAAGCTTCTCCTGAGCCAGTCGCCGGTTCTCAGTGAGGCGCTTTCGCAGCCCCTGACGCCCGCTACTTTAGAGTTTCAGGCCGCTACCGACCCCCAAATGGAGTCGGCCATGCCGCTGGCTACTCAAGGTATTGGAGCCTCGGACGCTAATCCCTCAGATGGCTTCGGAGCCGCTGAGCAGGTACCGGCTTCTGAGGTTGTAGTCAGACCTAAACATCTTTACATTAAAACAACTTCAAAGGCAAAGACTAAAGCACCTTCTAGAGCAAGGAAACAAACTCAAGAAGCCAGGTGGACAGGCCTCTATGCCCAAAAAACAGATGCTAAAAATGGCCAAAGACTTGATTACCTTGATCAGGGGTTCCCATCCCCCTCCTGATAAGAAGCCTAGGCAAGACACTGACTATGAATCTTCAGATCAGGTTTCTATTTCTTCTGATCAGGAATATTCTCTTCCCCCTATGAGGATTCTGATGCTGAAGAATCTATACCTTCAGCATGTCCTCCTGAGGACTACTCCGTTGGGGAAACCTTGCATGCCATGAGGGAGCATTTCCACTGGGAGAGCCAAGATTTTTCACAATTTAAAAAGAGGTTCAGGGATTTTCTTTTACTACCTCAACACAGGCCTCTAGCCATTCCACCTGTGTTAGACACTGTAGATGATGTGTTTTCGGAGTGTAGTCTGACCCCTGACTCCTTACCCCCAGCTCCTGGTAAGCCTGACAGATATTACAGCGCTCCTGACTCACACAAATTACTTTTTAAAAACCCTGCTGCTGACCCAGAAACTGTTTCACAGAGTCCAAAGGGAGTTGAGGCTTCCACTGCAAAAAAAACAACCCCCTCTGACAGAGATTCAAGGGCACTGGATAGATGGGGAAAAAAGGTGTACACATCTGCAACTTTGGCTATAAGGGCCTTAAACTATCAATTTCATATGCTTAAGTATCAGCAGCATGTCATGGGATTGCTTAAACAGAAAATGTTAAATTCAGAATGTACAGAAAACAAGGAAATGCAGGATTTATTGTATGCAGCAGAACAAGCTGGAAAACATACTTTGCAATGTGGTTTTGATTCTCTGGAGGCCTCTTGCAGGGCCGCAGTTACAGGTTCTGTAATTAGGAGGCATGCTTGGTTAAAGGAACAAAATCTTCCTGATCATGTTAAAGTTAAATTACTAGATGCACCTTTACAGCATGATACTTTGTTTGGTGTTAAGGCAGAAGAGGTGTTAAAGAAAATGGAGGACAAAGCTAAATCTATGCAAACTGTCAAGATTTTTTACAAGTACAGCCACCTAGGTTTAGTAGACACTGGCCTACAAAAAAATTGGTCCTTTCCTGTGTCAGACAGACCTCAAAGGGGCAGATCCAGATGCCCTAGGGGCAGATCCCAGGCGCAAGGTTCTTACAGGCCCAAGCAATGGGGTGCTTCTACCTCCAATGCTGAAGAAGATAGATCACAAACATACAGAAAACAGTCCCAATGACTTCCCCCTGCCTGCACCATGCACTTATCTTCTGGCAGCACCCTTAGGGGGAAAATTAGCACTTTTTGCTCAAAATTGGCACATCATAACCCAGGACAAGTGGGTTCTAAGCATAGTGGCACAAGGCAACAAGTTCAATTTCCATACTCTGCCAAAGGCAAACGGCTGGCCAGATCTGCCAAAAAATCAATGGGCAGAGGCACAAAAACAAGTCTCATCTCTCATGGACATGGGGGCCATTCAACAAGTACCAGAGCAAGAGCAGGGACAAGGATTTTACTCGACTGTTCTTGGTACCCAGAAAGGACAAGGCCTGAAGGCCGATACGGGACCTATCTGTTCTGAACACTTACTTGGATATTCCAAAATTCAAAATGTTGACTCTGCAGCAGCTTCTGCCCATTCTGGACAAGAATGCTTGGCTTGTGACTTTGGACCTAAAAGAGGCATACCTGCATGTTCCAATCAGACAGTCACGCAGAGAAAATACCCAAGATTCAAGGCTGGTTCAATGCAGTACCAATTCTCTGCACTGCCCTTTGGCTTATCTACTGCGCCCAGGGTCTTTACAAAGTGCCTGGCACCAGTAATTGCATTCTGCAGACAAAGAGGAATACAAATATATCCTTACTTGGACGACTGTCTCATTCAAGCAGAGAACAAGGACATTCTTCTTCAACATCTGGCATTTGTGAAGAGACTTCTAACATGCCTAGGGTACACAGTCAACAAAAAGAAATCAAAACTAGTACCCTCACAAGAGATAATATTCCTGTGTGCAAGCTTGAAAACAACTGCCCAGATGACACCACAAAAATGGAGAAAAACGGGGAAAGAAAACAAAAACTGGCAACAAAAAAATCCTCCGCTTTGCAGGATCCCAATGAAGGCAGTCCCACAAAAAACAATTCGTAGTGGCAGTAAAACACCAATCCGTAATGGCAACAAACACCAAAAACAGTTCTGTCACTGACCGGATAATGGTAAAGTAGTTTATGATGAAGTTTCCAGGGTGGAAATGAAAGCGCTAAATCGACCTGTTTTGTTTTAAGATTTAATAAACTACTTTACCATTATATGATGTTTGCAGATGACATTGTGATCTGTAGTGAGGGTAGGGAACAGGTGGAGGAGACTGTGGAGAGATGGAGATATACTCTAGAGAGAAGAGGAATGAAGGTCAGCAGGAATAAGAGAATATATGTGTGTAAATGAGAGGGAGGACAGAGGAATGGTGAGGATGCAAGGAGTAAAGGTGGCGAAGGTGGATGAGTTTAAATACTTGGGGTCAGTAGTTCAGAGTAACGGTGAGTGTGGAAGAGAGGTGAAGAAGAGAGTACAGGCGGGATGGAGTGGGTGGAGAAGAGTGTCAGGAGTGATTTGTGACAGACGAGTACCTGTAAGAGTGAAAGGGAAGGTCTACAAGAGGGTAGTGAGACCAACTATGTTATATGGGTTGGAGACAGTGGCATTGAGAAAAAGGCAGGAGTTTGAGCTGGATATGGCAGAATTAAAGATGTTAAGATTTGCACTGGGTGTGACGAGGGTAGACAGGATTAGGAATAAGTATATTAGAGGGTCAGCCCAGGTTGGAAGGTTTGGAGACAAAGCCAGAGAGGCACGATTACGATGGTGTGGACATGTGCTGAGGAGGGATGCTGAGTATATTGGGAAAAAGATGCTAAGGATGAAGCTACCAGGTAACAGGAAAAGAGGAAGGCCGAAGATAAGGTTTATGGATGTGGTGAGAGAGGATATGCAGGTGGTTGGTGTGACAAAGCAAGATGCAGAGGACAGGAAGAAATGGAAACAGGTGATCTGCTGTGGTGACCCCTAACGGGAACAGCTGAAAGATGATGATGATGACTTTACCATTATCCGGTCCGTGACAGAACTGTTTTTGGTGTTTATTGCCATTATGAATTGGTGTTTTACTGCCACTATGAATTGTTTTTTTGTGGGACAGCTGCCCAGATGGCTTATCTCATGCCAGACAAACAAAGGCAACTGACTACCTATTTCAAAATGTTGGCAACAAAGGCCCAGTTATCTGGAAGAAAAATTCTGCAGGCTTTGGGCTTCATGGCATCCTGCATCCTACTTATTCCATATGCAAGACTGCATATGAGGAAACTTCAATGGTACCTAAAAAGTGTTTGGAGTCAACATTGCCACAGCCTGGAAACAGTCATTACTCTCATTCCCTGCCTGCAACAGGAGTTTCGATGGTGGGCAAAGGCTTGTCACCAGAACAAGGGACAGCCATTCACATTACTTCCAGCCAGGCAACACTAACAACGGATGCATCAGACTATGCCTGGGGAGCCCACATAACAGGAAGATGCATTCAGGGCACATGGTCCTCAATCAAAATGCATCTACATATCAATCAAAAAGAGATGTTAGCTGTTCAAAATGCCCTGACAACCTTCAAGGACCTACTTCATCCGGGACAACTACTGATAAAGACAGACTAACACCACAGTCATGTGGTACATAAACAAGCAGGGGGGCACATATTCATATCCCCTGAGCAGACTAGCCATGGCTTTATGGGACACAGCATTGACTTACCAAGTTCATCTGCAGACACAATTCCTGCCGAGAAAGGAAAATACTCTGGCAGACAAACTAAACAGAAACCTCATGGATCCCCACGAGTGGAAACTGGATCCACAAGTTTTCAGCATGATAACAAGTAAATGGGGATGCCCGGACATAGATCTATTTGCCTCCCCTCTCAATTACCAACTAAAAAGATTCTGCACAAGGACTTATCACAGACAAGCATGGAAAGTGGATGCCCTATCTTTCAGCTGGAAAAACCTATCAGTATATGCCTTTCCTCCACTGCCTCTCCTCCCCAAGGTGCTTCTAAAGGTCAGACAGGAGAAGCCAAAGTTGATACTGATTGCCTCAGACTTGCCATGCCAGTACTGGTATCCAATACTAAGGAACTTATCTCTATACCCAGCTTGGACCTTACCTCAAATACCTCAGCTACTGTCCCAGCAAAACAATCAGATCATGCACAGCCAACTCAGGACATAAAACTTGGCAGCATGGCAGATAATGTAGTCATACAAAAACTGCCTCTCAGTAAAGCTGTGATGGATGTCATTCTGGAAGCCAGAAGGCCTAGTACTAGAATGTCTTACGCTGGAAAATGGAAGAGATTCTGTGCCTGGAACCAGGCACAAGGAACTGATACAGCGGTACCAAATATTCCTCAGATTTTGCAATACTTAACTGAGATGTTGAACGAAGGCCTATCTTTTTCATCAATTAAAATTCATGCATCTGCCATTTCGGCTCATTACAATACAGAGCCACCACCTTTTTCTCATCCATTATTAAGGCAGTACCTCAGAGGAGCCAAAAATTTAAGGCCCCCAAGGAGACTACCAATACCTGCATGGGACCTCAACTATGTCTTGAAAGAGCTCACCCTGCCTCCTTTTGAGCCAGTTGCTACTGCTGATGTGAAGTTTTTATGTTGGCAAACAGCTCTGCTCTTAGCCATTACTTCTGCAAGACGAGTTTCAGAGTTACAGGCGCTCATGGCTGTGGAACCTTTCATCATTTTTCATCCAGACAGGGTCTCCCTGAGGACAAACCCAACATTTATGCCTAAAGTAGTGTCCAGTGTGGCTCTTAACCAAGCCATCCATCTGCCAACCTTTTACCCAAATCCACAGAACAAGGGGGAGAGAATTCTGCATTCTTTGGACGTACACAGACAGCTTAGATTCTACTTGGACAGAACCAAAGTTTTCAGGAAGACAGAGCAATTACTAGTGGCATATGCTGCAAGATCACAAGGAAAGCCTATCTCAAAGCAGACTATTTCTAATTGGTTAAGCCACTGTATTCGTTTCTGCTACTTACACCTTGACAAGCCAGTGCCTAAGGGCATTAGGCCTCATTCCACCAGAGCTGTAGCCACCTCAGCAGCCTTTCTCAGGGGAGTACCAACCAGAGATATTTTAGAGGCGGCTACTTGGAGTTCAGTGCACACCTTTACAAAGCATTATCATCTGCCACTCTACTCTAAATCCAGAGCAGGCTTTGCCACTGCAGTTCTGCAGGGCCTCATAGTCACTCCTGCTGTCTAGTTCCAGCCTCCCAACCATAGCTTTGGGACTCTACCCAAATGTAATGACTGCAACAGTGAAACACGAAGAACATAGTACAGTTGTGTACACTTACCTTAAATGTAGATGTTCAAGTGTATTCACTGTTGCAATCCAGGTTACCCACCCACCTTCCCCCTTTTTTCTTTTGCATCTTATTTTTCCTTCTCTGATTTATACTACCTATGTGGTGTATTTGCTTATAGATGAAGGTAAAATTTATATTGGTGTATTTCTGAATGTATATATAAAGTTTGGCTACCCTTTTTGGGGGCACCTGACATCTGTGGCAAGAAAACCTGAAGAAAATGGCGTTGGCTGCTTCTTTTATACCCCTGACGACCTGACGTCAGGGAGGGAGTGACAGCAGCCGACGCAGGACCCAAGACTGTGGAATTCAGGCCGGCTGAGGGCAATCTGCCAGCAGAATTGCCCAAATATAATGACTGCAACAGTGAATACACTCGAACATCTACATTTATGGTAAGTGTACACAACTGTACTTTGTATTAGCACCAAAAGTAGGAAGTGGTATACATGAGTTTAGCAGCTATGATATATAAGAAAGAGTAATCTACAGTGCATGCAGCACTATTTAGCTGGGTTTTCTATGCTTCAGTAAGTACAGCAGCTCTTTGTCATAACTTCCATATTTTGTTTGTTTATTTTTTTTTTAATATTTGTTAACAGGGAAAGTCCGACTTGGAAGTTGGAACAAAGCCAATTTTCAGCAGAGGACTTTGGAGAAACGCTACAGACACATGTCTTGGCAACATGGGAGACTCCACACAGAAGGCACCTCAGCCGAGAATCTAACCAGAGAACCTCTTGCTGTGAGGCAACAATGCTACCACTGCACTATCCATAATTGATTTTAATCTGTAGGACAAGAAAGGAAGAAACCAGTCAGTTCAGACTTGCTTCAGAGAAGTGCATGCTAGATGCTGGTCCAAAATGGCATATCACAGAGGGTTTGGGTGTGTCCCTTCTACCTTGATAGCCTTTACTTATAGTTTATCAGGAGTTTTCCATCCAGATTTGATGGCAGACGTGTGGTGGGTAGAATCTTAGGCTGAAATTCATCCACGTCTAACCAGTCTCACATCAGCCACCCTCAAAAAAGGAATGTTTGGGTGGGCATTCCTAACCTATAAGACTCGCAGGAAAAGGAAGATGTGACCTATGATGTACAGTACTGTTAAAATGTTGAAACTGTAGCTCAGAAGAGTAGAGTCCACTTCCAATGTATATTCTGCTGCTGCTTATCCCAAAAAAAAAAAAAAAAAAAAAAAAAAAAAAAAAAAAAAAACAGAATACAGAATTACCAGTAAGGTGCTCAGAGATATCCATCTTGGCATTAGAGACCTGTACCTCCCCAGAGGTGGCTAGCTTTTTAATTGACGTAAACCAAACCAATCATAAAATGAAGACAAGCACTTGTAAAAATGTTTAGTAGCAAGGAGAAAAAGGTTGTGTTGTTACATTTTGTTATTGGTAACAATTATTTTATTCTAATTGTGGCACACAGAGGCTTTTGGTTCACATGACACTCAGTGCTTGCAGAAAGTCCTGAGCAGCTTGAGAGAGGGCAGACCTCTCATCACTGGAAACCACTAGTTTGACAGAGTGAACCAAAGAAGAATTTTGATGACAGCTTTGATAGAACCATCATTGACAGTTTGCCCAGTGATAAGACTGTCCAGAGTGATGACCCTTACTATTAACCTGACGGTAATCGGAACCAAAATGGCATGCCCTACCATTGAGAAACTCTTCAGCAGCCCTATTGACTCCCTCATTAGTGAATAGTTTAACATACCTTTCAGTGTAAAAAAAAAAAAAATCACCAGTCAGTGCTTCTTTCTCTGGAGATGTTTTTTTTATGCTGTGTTTGGCTTTCTTCAAGTCTTAGATTGAGAGTGTGGTTGCTTTCTTATTTTGTAGTGATGGTGGTGATGAACTGTTCTTCCATTCTTTTACCTTTAGATGCCGATTTGGCATCTTTGGCCATGGTTATAAAATTTTCTTGATGAAATTTTGGCATTAATGGCAGACTTCATGGTGATTGCCCAGCCCAAGGAAAAGACAAGTCATATTTGTCTTGTGGCTCTGACTTACCTACAGTGACAGTTTAGAAAGAGCAGATGCTCATCGTGTTTCACTGTTGCAGTCATTACTCTTGGATTATCCTGCTGGCAGGCTACCCGCAGTTGGTCTGAATTCCATAGTCTTGGTCCGGTGTCGGTTGCTGTCGCCTCATCCCTGAGTGCGCCAGGGGTATAAATGATGCAGCCGATGCCATTTTCTTCAGTCTTTCTTGCCGCACGGTGCCCGAAGCAAAAGCAGTTCGCAAGTGCTGGTCGGCCGACTCCTGAGATTTTCGTGTTCGAATTTCAGATTTAAAGTCTTCATTTAAAGCTAAGTACCCTATTGGGGAAACTTTTTTTCTTGCTCCAGACCGATGGCAGAAAAAGTTAATTGTATTTCTTGTGGAAAGCAAATACTTCATAAGGACTTCCTTTCTTATTGTATTCCTTGCCTAGGCCCTGCTCACGACGTCGCTAATTGTAGGTTTTGTGCTAGATTTAACCAACGCACTATTAAGCGTCGGCACGATTTTGCTTTTCACTACTTTGGCCGAAGATTTAATTGCACGATGTCGTTGGATAGCCATCTGACTACCGCAATTCACAAAAAACGCAAGGAAAAGGACAGGCATTCGAGGTCCAAAACTGACGACGAGGCTTCTTTTAAGCCAGTCGCCGGTTCGCCAGTTCTCAGTGAGGCGCTTTCGCAGCCCCTGCCGCCCTGTACCTCAGAGCCGCAGGCTGCTTCCGACTCCCCCGTGGAGCCGATTAGGCTGCAGGAAACTCAAGGTATTGGACACTCGGAAAATATCTCTTCAGATGGATCCGGAGCCGCTGAGCAGGCATCGGCTTCTGAGAGTGTTTTCAGGCCTACACAGTTGTATCTAAAACCAACTTCAGCTTCAAAGGCAATCAATGGGCAGAGGCACAAAAACAAATTTCATCTCTCATGGACATGAGGGCCATTCAGCAAGTGCTGCAGCAAGAGCAGGGACAAGGATTTTACTCAAGACTTTTCTTGGTACCCAGAAAGGACAAAGCCTGGAGACGAATACTCGACCGGTCCACTGTAAACACATTTCTGGACATTCCAAAATTCAAAATGTTGACTCTACAACAACTGCTGCCCATGCTGGGCAGGAAGGCTTGGCTTGTAACATTGGACCAAAGAGGAATACCTGCATATCCCAATCAGACAGTTTTGCAGAAGATATCTCAGATTCATAGCTGGCTCAATGCACTGCCAGTTCTCTGCACTGCCCTTGGGCTTATCTACTGCGCCCAGGGTCTTCACAAAATGCCTGGCACCAGTAATTGCATTTTGCAGACAAAAAGGAATTCAGATATATCCTTACTTGGACGACTGCGTTATTCAAGCAGAGAACAAGGGAAAGCATCTGGCGTTTGTAAAAAAATTACTAATTTGTCTAGGATACACAGTAAACGAAAAGAAATCAAAACTAGTACCCTCTCAAGAGACAATATTCCTGGGTGCAAGCTTAAATACAACTGCCCAGATGGCTTATCTCACACCAGACAAACAAAGGCAACTGACTTCTTACTACAAAATGTTGGCAACAAAGACCCAGTTATCTGCAAGAAAAATTCTGCAGGCTTTGGGTTTCATGGCATCCTGCATTCTGCTAATTCTATATGCAAGACTGCATATGAGGAAACTACAATGGTATCTAAAAAGTGTTTGGACTCAACATTGCCACAGCCTGGAAACATTAATTACCCTCATTCCCTGCCTGCAACAGGAGTTTTGATGGTGGGCACAGGCCTGTCACCACAACAAGGGGCAGCCATTCACTTTACCCACAGCCAGGCAGACATTAACAACAGATGCATCAGACTATGGCTGGGGGGCACACATGGCAGGAAAATGAATTCAGGGCACATGGTCCACAAGCCAAATGCATCTTCATATCAATCAAAAAGAGATGCTAGCTGTTCAAAATGCCCTGACAGCCTTCAAGGATCTGTTTCATCCAGGGCAACTGCTGATATAGACGGACAATACTACAGTCATGTGGTTCATAAACAAGCAGGGAGGCACACATTCCTTTCCCCTCTGCAGACTAGCCATGACTTTGTGGGACACAGCATTGACTTACCATGTACACCTGCAAGCACAATTCCTGCCAGGAAGGATAAATACTCTGGCAGACAAACTAAGCAGAAACCTCATGGATCCCCACGAGTGGAAACTGGATCCACAAGTCTGCAGTATGATAACAAAGAAATGGGGATGCGCAGACATAGAACTATTTGCCTCCCCTCACAACTACCAACTACAGAGATTCTGCACAAGGACTTATCACAAGCAAGCATGGAAAGTGGATGCTCTGTCATTCAGCTGGAAAACCCTAACAGTATACGCCTTTCCTCCCTTGCCTCTCCTCCCCAAGATACTCCTAAAGGTCAGACAGGAGAAGCCAAAAATTATTCTGATTGCCCCAGACTGGCCCCACCAGCACTGGTATCCAATCCTAAAGAGCTTGTCTCAAGGCCCAGCCTGGACATTACCTCTAATTCCTCACTTACTGACCCAACGAAACAATCAGATCCTGCACAGCCAACTTAGGACCCTAAATCTGGTAGCATGGCGGATAATGTAGCCATTCATAACACACCTCTGTCTAAAGCAGTGATGGATGTAATTTTGGAGGCCAGGAGGCCCAGTACCAGAAAATCTTATGCAGAAAAATGGAAGAGATTTTGTGCTTGGAACCAGGCACAAGGAATTGACATGTTTGTACCAAATATTCCTCAGATTTTACAATACCTAACTGAGATGCTGGACAAAGGCCTATCCTTTTCATCAATTAAAATCCATGCCTCTGCCATTTCAGCTCATTACAATACGGAACCACCTATTTTTTCTCATCCATTGCTCAGACAGTACCTCACAGGGGCCAAAAACATAAGACCTCCAAGGAGAGCACCAATACCTGCATGGGACCTCAATTATGTCTTGGAAAAACTTACACTGCCTCCTTTTGAGCCAGCCAATACAGCTGAGATAAAGTTATTATCATGGAAAACAGCTCTGCACCTAGCAATAACCTCTGCAAGACGAGTCTCAGAGTTACAGGCACTCATGGCTGTGGAACCTTTTATCATTTTCATACATTCAGGTTTTTTCTAAGGACAAACCCGACATTCATGCCTAAGGTAGTGTCCAGCATGACCCTCAACCAAACCATTCATTTGCCTACTTTTTATCCAAACCCACAGAATAAGGGTGAGAGACTCCTGCATTCTTTGGACATACACAGACAGCTATGCTTCTACTTGGACAGAACTAAAGCTTTCAGAAAGACTGAACAACTCTTAGTGGCATATGCTGCAGGATCACAAGGAAAGGCTATCTCAAAGCAGACTATTTCAAAATGGATAGGCCACTGCATTCGTTTCTCCTATTCACAACATGGCAAATCAGTGCCTAAGGGCATTAGGCCACATTCAACTAGAGCAGCAGCCACGTCAGCAGCCTTCCTCAGAGGAGTACCAACCAAAGATATTTGAGAGGCTGCAACTTGGAGTTCAGTGCACACTTTTACAAGGTACTACCACTTACCTCTCTACTCTAAATCCAGAGCAGGCTTTGCCACTGCAGTTCTGCAGGGCCTTATAGCCTCTCCTAACCCTATTTAGACCCAGCCACCCAACCTCAGCTTTGGGATTCAACCCAAGAGTAATGACTGCAACAGTGAAACACGATGAACATAGTACAGTTGTGTACCTACCATAAATGTAGATGTTCGAGTGTATTCACTGTTGCAGTCCAGGTTACCCACCCACCATCCCCCTTTTTATTTGCTGGGACTTATCTGTACTTCTCTATTCTGTACAACCTATGTGGTGTATTTGCTTGTAGATGAAGGAAAGGTTTACTTTAGTGCATGCATACTTATTGCCATTATTTTAGCCTACTCTTTTGGGGGCACCTGACATCTGGGGCAAGAAAAACTGAAGAAAATGACATCGGCTGCATCATTTATACCCTTGGCGCACTGATGATAGGGGAGAGGTGACAACAACCGATGCTGGACCAAGACTTTGGAATTCAGGCCGACTGCGCGTAGCCTGCCAGCAGGATAACCCAAGAGTAATGACTGCAACAGTGAATACACTCGAACATCTACATTTATGGTAGGTACACAACTGTACTTTTTGTTGAAGTATTTAGAATATCTGCAGAAATATCTATTAAGTCATATTTAAAAATGAGGGCAAAGATTGAAGATTGTTCTAGAAAATCTTTGACAAAGCATGGTAAAAACTGAATTCTCTGAGTGGAGCCAGACTCCATTATGCAGGAAAGTTAAAATTTTCTCTGAAAACACGCATTGGATCTGTGATGCTTCCGTTATTGAACATCCTTTTAATTTGTAATTCATGTAAGGGTAGTCACATTGCTAATCAAATGACAAAATAACCAATGGCTTTGGCAAATCTGCCCCACGTGCTAAAAAATGAGTCACAGGATGAACAAGTACAAAAAAACGCAACAAAGATGCAAGGAGATAGCTGTTCCCAGCATTAAGGTAATTGTCCCCAGCATTAAGGTAGAAGACTGACTTCACTTTATTTGTGAACAGTGAAAAATAAAAACACTTAAACATTGCAGTTTTAAACAAAAGTAATAAACAGTCCAGAACGTAAGGTGTTAACTCATTCCCTCCAACGGAGCTCTGCAGGTTTGCACTGTAACTTCCAGTGGGTGCAACTTTTGAATTTAAGATATAGTCAAATAATGTTCTCATATTTAAAATAAATGTTCATATTTCTGGAACCACAGGGGGTTACTAAAAAAGTGTAAATGGCAAAACCTTCAGCACAAACTTTTATAGTGGTAGTATTCTTGAGGCTGTAGGTCTTAAACTGTATTTTATAAGGCACACTAAACACAACCATTGAGTTTGTAATATTTTGTAAACAACTTAAAATATATCAGCAACCACTCAAATTACACATGTACTGTCAGCAGTATTTTGTTCATCTAACTGAGAGCTTTCATGTGAGGCTAAGTGGATCTGTGTGTGCTGCTTGGGTGTTGAGATATTTAGAAAAACGCGAAATTATGACAGTGTAAATACATATTATATGAGCAACAATTAATCTGATTTTACCTGCACTAGACAAATGTTAAATATCAGTGCAGTTGTGTTTGGAACTCTTGTAAGGTTTAAGGACAGTATTTTAATATTTTGTATGTACCTTACTAATGCAAATATGAAAAAAACAATTTTTGGCACCTAGAGACAAGTTAGCAGGATGTAACTGCAGAAACACCTTGAGGCATCGCTCAGCTGTAATACGTTAATTCCTCTTTTACGAAGGTACTGAAGAATCACACTCAAACAGGCTTAGTTACTAGAGTATCTCAGCTTTCTGGATCTTTTTAGGAATGCGTTGAAGTCAGTTCAGAAAATGCTCCTAGGCTACTTCAGCTTTCAGTTAGTCATTCTTTTTCTTACTGATTTAATGCCATATAGTTTTTATTTATTTATTTATTTATTTATTTATTTAGTTTTGTGGTTTTAGATATCAGATTTAATTTTTTGGCAGGCTGCCTCCCCAGTTGGTGTCAAATTAATGCTGCTTGGTAATTATTCATAAGTGCTTATTGTGTGTATAGTAATTTTCCATTAGTGGCCATGTTTCTGTTGATAGTTTTACTTCTGTAATGATCAACATTAGTAAGAATAAAGATAAAATACAGACTCAATGATTCTGCCCCAAAACAAGCACTTGGTAAGTAAAATATTTGTGAGAGGCTAATTTTTTACAGGGTTGCTCTATTTAAGCCTCTTTCAAACCATCCCATATTAAGGAATTCAAGGACCATTTTAAAATAGAAAAACTCAGACCTACTTGTAATGTTTATGTTGGGTCTTTTCATTCCACATCAAAGGGCTCTCCTCCCAGAAGGAAGCTGCCCTCTGACAAGGATGGGCCTTCTGTTTCATAGAAGACCAAGGTGATAGTCTAAGGAAAAGAATGCCAACAGTATTTTGATCTCCGATGTTGTATTTATTCTACAGTCCTTCAGTTCGTGTAGTTTGCAGTATTTTCATCTCCATTGCTCCTTCTGCTGTCGAGTGCTTTCTTCAGATAGCCTCTTATTTCTTGTCATATTGGGTGGTTTCATTAGCACATAAGTGGTCAAACTCTTGACTGACATTTGGGGAAATGTGGAAGTGGTGGCTTCTTTTCATAAGAACTTTGATAAAATTCTTCAACCTCTCAGACTTCCATTTCTCATCACAGAATCTCATGGTGAACTCTCTCATGGTTTCCACTACACTTATGAAGGCTTCTGAGTCTTGGTGCATAGCCATTCATCACTACCTCCCCCAAATAAGGAATATTTTTCCTTTGAAAGACTATGGAAGTAGGTGTTTTCATCCTCCACCTCCTGTCCGAGAGCACTAATATACCTTATACACATGCTAGATGAATTTGCCAGGAGTTTGGAAGAGTTGACAGATTTGGACGTTATTATTAGGCTTCAATCCCAGCTTGTGAACTACTACTTTAGTTGCTAGTCAGGTCATCCATTGCACTTATAGGGTGGTGGATAGCTACACTAGGGCAGTGGATGCAGGCCTGACTGTTTGCTGATATGCCTGGCTATGCATCACATGCATTAAATGCTTCAAAGCCCAGTTTGATTGCCCTTTTGATCGCTACTTGCGCTTTGAAGTGTCTGTAAAAGCCGAGTTGGGACGGCAAGGGAACAAAAGCCCTACATTCTCAAAAGTCGAGGTGACATTTCCAGGCTATTCAGCATCCATTTCCCAGGACAGGTCAAAGTGTGCATCAGCTTTTGTTCTAGGATCCCCAGTGGGTTAACTTTCAAAGTTCTGAAAAGCATCAAAGGAGTCATGTTAATTTTCAGAAATAATGTGCTCCCCGAGGGCATGGTTCACAGTAGAATGGTGCAGTATCACATGGTCCTACTTCCAAAGGGTAGTTCTCTAACCCCTGAGACCTTGTCTGAGTATTCCTGTTTGGTGGTATTTAGTCATTTGTCTGTTCACTTGGCATGGCAGGCCATCACCTTTGACATACAACAAATATAATATCCAGACGCTTTTTGATTTCTGTTTTTCCCCCACCCACTTTGCAGTTTCTCCCTCTCCCTGACATCCCACCACAGCAAAAAGTTACAGTGAAAAAACCGTCATAGAAATTTTTCCAAAAAGGATCACCCATTAGGTCCCACTACACCAGAAAGGGATCAGCTTGTACTCAAGGTTCTTTTTAGTCTCTAAGAAATAATTAGGACCTCAGACCTTTTCTTGAGCTGAGGCAATCTTAATCGGCATGTTGTTAGTAAGCCCTTTTGATTGGTTATTCTGTAGTCATTCCTTTACTTTTCTATTCAAATGAGACTGGATACACTCTGTACTCTTTAAACCTCTAGGATACATTCTTCCATATCAAAGTTGCAAAGCAGTTCAGGATGTTCCTTCTAGAAACTAGATCTTTTCAGTTCAGGACACTAGCATTTGATCTCATTATGACTGCAGAGTGCTCGCCAAGTATATGTCAGAATTTGTGGCAAGTTTTGATTCTGAGGCTCTTTCCTTACCTACACAGCTGTCTCCTAGTACCCCCATGCATGCAGTTTTTGGTTCCTTTCTTGGTCTGTTTCAGTCCTTGGCCATAACAGTCGACCTTAAAACTTCAGGTAATGCCATTTTATAACATGATGTTCACAGGTTACACTTTGAATGCACTCGCCCGTCATGCTTATCTTTCATTAGAAAAGATGCTTCTCATCAAATCTGCTGTCCAACAGATAGGAATCCTAGGAACTACAAAGCAACTGAGTCTTGCAGCTGTTTATACCTTGCCAGTATCCACCCTTAAACTTTGTCCATTTTCAAGAAGCGCTAGGTCACTTAATCCAGGGATTTATTTGATAATACCCATGTAGTCTTCACTTGCCAGTTGAAAGCAGATAAAGTATCCTCACTGGTTGATTTGCAACAGGAGTCTGTTCCATAGGTGTAAAAGGCACTTCATAATGAACCAATCTATTTGCTGTGCTTTATTTGCTGATGAAAAATCTATAGATACCTGGCTCTGGTATTTGTAGGGCTTTTTGGTTTGTGGAAATACAAGAGATCCAGGAACACTGAATTCCTAATGGCACAGAAGGTGAGGCATAGATCTCCTCTCATAAGTCTACACAATCCTGATTAAAGAGGCAATGCTGTAAGTTTTCTTCTGGTAGTTTGGGGGGGTTTAAGCCAGTAATGAACTTGGGAACCTTTGGGGTCTTTCTAACTGATTGATATGTCTAGTGAAGTAAATCTCAAAAAGGGTATTTTATTCAATAATGGGACTATATCACTGCTTAATATTATGAAAAATAGTTTGGTCACAGTATCTCTCTGTCTTTGAGCACTGGTCCAGATGGCTTCAGTAGTCTTCATGATTTCCGATGTAAGATTCTGTGAAGGTCATGCAATACACTGTAAAAGTTAATTAGAATTGGCTACTAGATCCTCTAGATGATTATGTAAAAATTTCAAAGAAATGTAGGCACCATCTTTGTTAGTAGACTGGAGTCCACTTGTGTCTTTGCAGCTCTGTTCAGACTCTGACCCTCATATTCTGAGACAGGCCAGGCCATCTTTCTTGTGGTTAGGCTCAAGCATTGCTTGTTGACGCCACAAGACTAGGCTTTCAATTCATCAGCAGTTCACACTGTGTTCCATGAGAGGAGGAGACCTTGATTTGACCCCATCCGTCTCCCATCCTACTACAAGTACACCAACTGCTTTTCCATTTCCTCCCTTGGGAAGAATAGTCAGGGTTGCTGTGGACAGGAAATGGAATTCTGATGTACTTAATGCTTTTTTCTCTCCATTTTCCCTTCTTCCAGAATTCCTTGAAAATTCTAACATAATTAAAACAAAAGGTCATCCTGATGGCCCTTTTTGGCCCAGTCAGGTCTGGTTCCCTCTGCTTTGGCCTCAAATGTTGGACAGACCTCTCCTTCTGAGACTTTCCAAGCAATACTTGTTGCCACTTAGACCAGCTTCTCCTGGACTTTCACTCTTGAAGTTAACTGCTTGCTTTTGTTTCGTCTGCAGAGTTAAAACCATTTGGAGATGCACTCTACACAACGAAATACCATTTCTTAGTGGAAGTCACAATTATCAGACCCCTAGAAAAGGTATTTTGATTTGCTGGGCCTAGATACTGCTAAGCTCCTAGAAATCCTTTCATTCTTGGGAGGCCTAGAGGAATCCTCCATAACCGTCTCTATGAACTATCCACCAAGCCCTCCTGCCCTTAAAAAGTCAGTATGTTTTACTGGGTCCAAGTTTCTTTATAAAAGTCATGTGACATATCTGGCAGTGATTTCTGCAGATCCAAAGAAGGGGTCAGAAGTGGCTCCTGCTCCCAGTACTCTTCCAAGTAATGGGTGGAGGGGTGCCTAGAGGTGGTGTTCTGCCCTTCAGAGCCTTTAACTGTAAGACACACGTAGCCAAGTTTCAGACTGCTCTGCTTGGCCAGAAGTGATTGAAAACTGAGGAGGTATCTGGTGAGGATCTGAGACTAGAATTATTGGACCTCACCCATGCTATTATTTAGGCGGATAAGTAATCTTTTTACAGAGACTATGATGATGTGGATACAGCATCCATGATGGAGTCTCCATTTAGGAGGCATGTCTAGCAGATGCTGCTGCCCGTCACCGGATATCAAACTGCAGCTGTTTAATGCATCATTTGATAAGTATCTGCAGTTTGACAACCTAATGGTGAAGTACTCAAAAAAATGGAGGAAGGGGAAGACTCTGTGATCAGTGAAAGTCTTTTTTTCGCTCACTCATGCCAAGATTTAACAGCAGCTATCCATTAAGGGCTTTGCTGTCCAATCCACGGAAAAGGTTAACAGGTGAATGGTAAAAATGGAAAGTTAGAAAGGGAATTCTCAGGCCCTAAAGGCCTCGTACCCCTAAAGGCTCAGGCATGAATACATAGCATTTTTTCCCACCCAAACCCTCCACCAAATCTCCATCCCATCCTATTTGCCCCAGTGATGGCTGTAAAGGGTAACCCAGTGTTGAAGAAAATTGGACAAGCATCACTGAAATGAAATGGGGGTACAGCAACAATTTTTTAGGTTTACAAATGTCATTCCTTAAGAAAGCTAAAGATGTTAGGCATTCCAGAACCCCCCCCTACCAAGTAACCACGTTTATCTAGTTATCCTAATTTTATAAGAACTCATAAAGGTAGGAGTAATAGAATCAGTGACAAGGCAGGACTGAAAGAGGGGGAGGTGTCATGTTCTTGGCTGACCCTAATGTCCAGAAAGGGCTTGTTTATACCTTTCAAAGTTGAATGCTTAATTCAAGGTCTCAAAATTGTCCTGGCTTCATGGTGCATAAGAATATAGGCTTTACAGTGATCTAAGTTACCAAGGTTCATTTAGTAGCCGTGGCAGTGATGGAACTAGGCAGGGAGGTGGATGAGTTAATGGGGTGTGGCCCACTCACCTTTCCTCAGGGAGAAGGAAGAGATTGCGTGCACTTGAGGGCGCACTTGGTGATGGTATTTTCATGGTGAAAAATAGAGGAACTACCACTAATGTCTCAGGAAGAGGGGTAGGGCTGCTTGGAGGGGAATATGTGTTGCAGAAGTGAGGTGATGTCTTCCACTGTCAGCCCATTGCACAACCATCTTTTACACCTCTCGCAGTGTGTGCTTCTAGGGCTGGGGTGAAAACAAGAAGATTGCTTAAACCACTCTGATAACATTTCTGAATGATGGCCTGTCTCTGTTGACCCTCGTCCCATTGATGAGGAATGAGTGTAGCAGTTCATTGGCAAGGGGCTGATCATTAACAAACATTGGTGACAGAGTGCAAAAAACAGGGGAGGAGCACAAAAATCAAAATGTTGACCCCACAAGTCCTCTTTACTACTTCACGTACCTCAAGCTGTGATGGTTGTTTTAGACCTCAGGGAATTTTTACATCCATATTCCTGTTCACCAGGACCAGTGATACTTTCTCAGATTCAAGCTAGTATGCTCCCGGTATTAGTTTACCTCCTTTCCCTTTGGATTAACATCCCATCCAGGGTGTTCATAGTATGCTCTGCTCCAAGTAATTGCTTATTGTAGAACCAAGAACTTTCACCTTTATCCCTACCTGGACAACTGCCTCATAGATGCAGTATCCATATGTAGGGTGGGCTGTGCAGTTCACCATGGAGTGTTACCATAAACTGGGGTTTTCCTTCAACATCCCCAAGTCATGTCTCACCCCTTACAAAAGAGTGCTGTTCTATGGGTCCTTAATGGGTTCCAGTAGACAGAAGTAATGCCTCCCTCAGTTCCATCAGGCTGTGAAACAGAATACTGTGGTCACAGCCAGGAATATCCTAAATGTACTGGGATTCATGGCCTCCACATTTCTAAGGGTACCCCCCTGGCAAGGATGCACATGAGAAAGCTTCAGGGGGTTTTAAGAATTTGCATTCTGTGCATAACTTTTTTTTCATGGACTTTTCCAGTACAACTGATGATGCTCAAGGATTCTGTTGGTACACAGCAACAGGACCTAGTGGCTTTATCTTAGGAATGTGTAAGAACACTTTCTCCTGTAAGAGTGCTCTTTTCATCTCCCAGTCAGATGACTCCTTTGTGGACATTGGGAAAAGCCGTAAATCAACCCTCCTCTTTTGGCAAGGATTGTATTTCTCCTAGTTGTAGGATGACTTTAGGATGACATGATGCAATTGGCTTTGCAGTGCAAATGAGTTAAGAGACTAGTGATCCAACCAGGTCAGACAGAAACAAGGGGTACCCTTCATTTAAGACCCCCCTAATCATCCTAATTGTAAATGTGTCAGGCCTAGCTTGAGGAGTACACTCATGAGGCCTTAAGGTACAAGGCATTTGGGAAACAGCTCAAAGAAAGAGGCATGTAAATATAAAAGAGGTTATGGCCTTGATCCAGGTACTCAATGTATTCAAACTCAACTAGATAAAAGGGGTTTTGCAAGTGAAAACAGGCAATGCTACTGTAAGTGGCATATCAGCAAGCAAGGGAGAAGCTTGCTTTTATTCTTTGTGCAGGTTGGCCATGACTGCATGGGGGAGACCTTCACTGTCATTTATGTGGGCTCTGCTAAGCAGAGCAGCTGCAGATCCTCACCGATTAATTTTAGACAGGTGTGTGTTACTTCAAGTGCTGTATACACAGGGTGCCCCTGATCCAATTCTGTTTGCTTCTCTAGGCAGCAAACATCCGTGGAAGTTTTGCTTTAAAGGACCACAGAAAAGAAGGTTGAGCAGTATGGTGTCTTCTCCTTGAATGACAGGTGTTATTCTGTATTCACTCACTTCAATCCTATTTCTCCCCTGGGTGATCCAGAAAGTAAGGTAGGTGGGAGCAAAAATGCTTCTAATAACATCGCTGCATACCATACAGCATTGAATTTGTTTCCTCATTTAGATGGCTTAGATGAAACTCGTCATGCTGCCTTTGCAAGTGGGCCTCCTTCCTTAGGACAAGCTAATACGACCCAACCTGATGAGTGCAACTCAGTGTTTGGATGATCTAACTGTTGTTCAGTTCAAGCACTAGTATGTTCTTCGTGTTTCACTGTTGCAGTCATTACATTTGGTGTAATCTGCTGGCAGGTTGCCCTCAGTCGGCCTGAATAACAAAGTCTTGGGTCCTGCGTTGGTTGCTGTCTTCTCTTCCATCACGTGCGGTGCCCGAAGCAGAAGCAGTTCGCAAATGCCGGTCAGCCGACTCCTGAAATTTTCACATTCGAGTTTCAGAACCAAAGTCTTCAAACTAAAGCTAAGTACCCCGTTGGGGAAACTTTTTCTTGCTCCTTACCGATGTCAGTAAAAGTTAATAATTGCAGTACTTGTGGGAAGCAAATACCTCATAAGGATTTTCATTTGTACTGTATTGCTTGCCTAGGCCCAGATCACAACGTGCCTTGCTGTCGGTTTTGTGCTAGATTTAATCAACGCACTATTAAGTGTCGGTATATTTTTGCGTCAAGATTTAATTATCCTAAAAAATCATCGGTTAGCAATCCGACTACCGGAGTTCACAAAAAACTCAAAGAAAAAGACAGAGACAGACCATCTAGGTCCAAAACCGACAACAATGCTTCTCCTAAGCCAGTCGCTTTTACTCAGTGAGGTGCTTTTGCAGCCCCTGATACCCACTACTTTTGAGTCGCAGGCCTCTACCGAGACCCATTCGATGTCCGGTGTGCTGCGAGATTCTGAAGAGTATTGAACCCGTGGATGTCTCTCCCTTGGATGGGTCTGGAGCCACTCAGCAGGCACCGGCTACTGAGGGGGTTTTCAGGCCTCAACATTTTTATATTAAACCAACGCCAGCCTCAAAAATAAGGTCAAAAACATCTTCTGTGTCTAAAAAAAACCGACTAATGAGCCACGTGCTCAAGCCCCTATGCCTAAAAAACAGATGATCAAAATGACTGAGGATTTAATTACCTTGATCAGGGGTTCCCAACCCCCCCCCCCCCCCCCCTTGTTAAGAGGCCTAGGCAAGGCACTGATTATGAATCTTTAGATCAGGTTTCCATTTCTTCTGATTCCTCTTCTGATCAGGAATTTTCTAGTCCACCCTGTGAGGATTCTGATGCAGAGGAATCCATCCCATATGCATCTCCTCCTAAGGATTACTCTTTTGGAAAGACTTTGCATACTTTAAGGGAACAGTTTCACTGGGAGAGTCAGGACTTCTCTGAATCAAAAAAGAGACTTAGGGATTTCCTTCTTCTTCCTCATCATAGGCCTTTGGCAATACCTCCTGTATTAGACATTGTTGATGTGTTTTCAGAATCAAGCATGGCTTCTGATTCCCTGCCTCCGGCTCCTAGTAAGCCAGACAGATATTACAGGATTCCTGGCTCCCACAAATTTCTATTAAAAAATCCTGCTGCTGATCCTGAGACTATTTTTCAGGGTCTCAAGGGTGTAAAGGCCTCTACAGCCATCATTCCTACCCCCTCTGACAGATATTCCAGGGCGCTGGATAGATGTGGAAAGATGGTTTATACGTCTGCAACCTTGGCAGTCAGGGCCTTAAACTGCCAGTTTCATATGCTTAAATATCAACAGCATCTTATGGGCTTACTAAAACAGAAAATTATGTTGATTTCTGATTGTGTGGAAAATAGAGTTACAGGAATTATTGCATTCAGCAGAACATGTTGGAAAGCATACTTTGCAATGTGGTTTTGATTCTTTGGAGGCCTCTTGTAGGGCCACCGTTACTGGATCTGTGATTAGAAGGTACACCTGGCTCAAGGAGCAAAATCTGCTTGATCATGTTAAAGCTAAATTGTTGGATGCCCCTTTGCAGCATGATACTCTGGTAATAAGGCAGAAGAGGTTTTAAAGAAAATGGAAGACAAAGCTAAATCTATGCAAACTGTAAAAGATTTCTTGCAAGTGCAGCCACTCATGTTCAGTAGACACTGGTCTACTAAAAATTGGTCCTTTCCTGTGTCCAACAGAGCCACTCAAGGCAAATCCAGGCGCTCAAAAGGCTGCACGTACCAATCACAGGGTTCTTACAGGTCAAAGCAATGGGGGTGCCTCCATCTCTAAAACTGCAGGAAACAAAGCACAACCCTACAGTAAGCAGTCTCAATGACTTTCCTCTACCATCACCAAGCACTTACCTTTTGGCAGCCCCCTTGGGGGGAAAACTAGCACTTCATGCTCAGAATTGGCAGTTAATTACCCAGGACAAGTGGGTATTAAACATAGTATCCCAGGGGTAGAGATTTCATTTCCATACTTTGCCAATTCCAAACGGATGGCCAGATCTGCCACAAAACCAATGGGCAGAGGCCCAGAAACAAGTCATGTCCCTCATGGATATGGGGGCTATTCAACCAGTACCAGAAAAGGGAAAAGGACAAGGTTTTTATTCAAGACTTTTCCTGGTACCCAGAAAATACAATTCATGGCGTCCAATATGGACTTATCGATTTTGAATATGTTCCTGGACATTCCAAAATTCAAAATGCTGACTTTACAACAGCTACTGCCTATGCTAGGCAGGAATGCTTGGTTAGTAACTCTAGACTTAAAAGAGGCATAACTGCATATCCCAATAAGGGAATCATGCAGAAGATACCTCCGCTTCAAAGCAGATTTTTTGCATTACCAATTCTCTGCACTGCCCTTTGGCTTATCTACTGTGCCCAGGGTCTTTACAAAGTGGCATCCTGCATTCTACTAATTCCATATGCGAGACTGCATATGAGGAAACTTCAGTGGTACGTAAAAAGTTTATGGAGTCAACATTGGCACAGTCTGGAAACAATGATTCCTCTCATTCCCTGCCTACAACAGAAGTTTCTTTGGTGGGAAGAGACATGTTACCAAAACAAGGGACTGTCATTCACTCTACCCCCTGCCTCCCAAACCCTAACTACAGATGCATCAGACTATGCTTGGGGGGACCCACCTGGCAGGAAGATGCATTCAGGGCAAATGGAGCCCAAACCAAATGCATCTGCATATCAACCAGAAAGAGATGCTAGCTGTTCAGAATGCTCTGACAGCCTTCAATGAATTACTTCATCCAGGACAACTACTGATAAAGACGGACAACACCACAGTTATGTGGTACATAAACAAGCAGGGGGTACACATTCCTACCTCCTTTGTAGACTAGCCATGGCCTTGTAGAACACAACCTTGACTTACCAAATAGATCTTCAAGCTCAGTTCTTGCCAGGAAAACAAAATACTCTGGCAGACGACCTAAGCAGAAATCTTATGGACCCGCACAAATGGAAACTGGATCCACAAATATTCAGCATGTTAACACAGAAATGGGGGAGCCCAGACATAGATCTATTTGCCTCTCCCCAGAGTTATCGGTTGGATAAATTCTGCACAAGAACTCCTCACAAAAAGCATGGAAAGTGGATGCCCTATCCTTCAGCTGGAAAAACCTATCAGTCTATGCCTTTCCCCCTCTGCCTGTACTCTCCAATGTCTTACTAAGTCAGACAGGAAAAAACAAAAATGATCCTTGTCGCTCTGGACTGGCCTCACCAACACTGGTACCCACTTCTAAGGAATATGTCTCAACTTCCTCCATGGTACTTGCCTCAATACCTCATCTAGTGTCTCAGCAGAACAATCAAATTCTGCACACTCAGGTCCAAACTCTGAATCTTGCAGCATGGCTGATCAGTTAATTATTCAAACAACACCTCTCAGTAAATCTGTGATGGATGTCATTTTGGAAGCCAGAAGGCCTAGTACTAGAAAATCTCATGCTGATAAATGGAAGAGATTCTGTACTTGGAACCAAGCACAAGAAACAGACACATAAAGCCCAGTATTCTTCAGATTTTACAATATTTGACTGAGATGCTTGAAAATGGCCTATCTTTTTCTTCAATAAAAATCCATGCCTCTGCCATCTCGGCTCATTACAACACAGACCATCCCCTCTTTTCTCACCCTCTGCTTAAACAGTATCTTAGAGGGGCCAAAAATTTAAGGCCTCCCAGAAGATCACCAACTCCTGCATGGGACCTCAATTTTGTGCTGGAAAAACTCACCCTGCCTCCTTTTGAACCAGCAGCTACTGCAGATATAAAATTTCTATCTTGAAAAACAGCTTTTCTCTTGGCAGTCATTTCAGCAAGAAGGGTTTCAGAACTACAGGCTCTCATGGCACTGGAGCCTTTTATTATATTTTACCTGGACAAGGTGTCCCTCAGGACCAATCCTTCTTTTATGTCTAAGGTGGCATCTGGTGTGGCTCTTAACCAGACCATTCACCTGCCAACATTTTACCCAAATCCACAGAACAAGGGGGAGCGGATTCTGCATTCATTGGCTGTACATAGACAACTAAGATTCTACTTAAACAGGACCAAATCTCTAAAAAAGTCTGAGCAACTACTGGTAGCATTTGCTGCAGGGTCAGAGGGGAAGGCTATATCAAAGCAGACTATTTCTAAGTGGATAAGCCACTGCATTCATTTCTGCTACTTGCACTATGGTAAACCTGTGCCCAAGGGGATCAGATCACATTCCACCAGGGATGCCTCTACTTCAGCATTTTTTCTCAGAGGGGTTCCAACCAAAGACATTCTAGAAGCTGCTACTTGGAGCTCTGTTTATACCTTCACAAAGCATTATCATTTGCCTCTCTTCTCCAAATCCAGGGTAGGCTTTGCCACTGCAGTTCTGCAAGGCCTTCTAGCCGCGCCTAATGCTGCTTAGTTCCATCCTCCCATCCATAGCTTTGGGATTCTACCCAAATGTAATGACTGCAACAGTGAAAAACAGAGAACATAGTACAGTTGTGTACACTTACCATAAATGTAGATGTTCGAGTGTATTCACTGTTGCAGTCCGGGTTTACCTATCCGCCCCATTCCCCCTTTCTATACCTTTTCTTTCCTTCAGTGTACACTGAAGCCTTTGTGGTGTATTTGCTTTTAGATGAAGGTAAAGTTTATGTTTCTAAAACTGCATTTATATATATTTCTGTTTATTTTTATATATATATATATATATATATATATATATATATATATAAATAAACAGAAATATATATATATATATATATATATATATATATATATATATATATATATTTTTTTTTTTTGTTCCCCATTTGGGGACACCTGACATCTGGGGCAAGAAAAACTGAATAAAATGGCATCGGCTGCATGTTTTATACCTCTGACTACCTGACGTCATGGAAGAGGAGACATCAACTGACGCAGGACCCAAGACTTTGTTATTCAGGCCAACTGAGGACAACCTTCCAGCAGATTACCCCAAATGTAATGACTGCAACAGTGAATACACTCGAACATCTACATTTATGGTAAGTGTACACAATAGTACTTTATGGAGGATGTGCTAAGGCAAGCCTTTGCTTACTTTGCGTATTGGGATTAATGTCTGCTGTGGGATTCATAGTACTCTAGATGTAGAAGCTATCATTTTGGGTTTTGAGTGTGTAGCTGCTTCACACATGATGCAAACGTTTTTTAATGAGTGCTATGTGACAGAACAGGGTAATCCTATTTTAGGACTACATCATTTCTTTTCAAAGATTTTGCAAGTTTGCAAGTATTCATAAATCACTATTTTGTTTAGATAATTTGTAACAAATCTTAGAGATCAGTACACAAATGTGCTTTCTCTTTCCCCAAGAGCCTCTGAATTTATTGTAAAACAACTGGTAGATTTTTCTGTTGGACATTTGTCTCCCCTCTGGCTATATTTCCTTTTATCAGGCACCATCTGATGGACATCCGTTTATCAATTGGTCACCTGTTGGGTGTTTTAACCATATTGATGAAAACTGTGTTGAAGACTATACGAGTGAACAACATCTTGTAGTAGGACAAGGTGTCCCTCAGGACCAATCCTTCTTTTATGTCTAAGGTGGCATCTGGTGTGGCTCTTAACCAGACCATTCACCTGCCAACATTTTACCCAAATCCACAGAACAAGGGGGAGCGGATTCTGCATTCATTGGCTGTACATAGACAACTAAGATTCTACTTAAACAGGACCAAATCTCTAAAAAAGTCTGAGCAACTACTGGTAGCATTTGCTGCAGGGTCAGAGGGGAAGGCTATATCAAAGCAGACTATTTCTAAGTGGATAAGCCACTGCATTCATTTCTGCTACTTGCACCATGGTAAACCTGTGCCCAAGGGGATCAGATCACATTCCACCAGGGATGCCTCTACTTCAGCATTTTTTCTCAGAGGGGTTCCAACCAAAGACATTCTAGAAGCTGCTACTTGGAGCTCTGTTTATACCTTCACAAAGCATTATCATTTGCCTCTCTTCTCCAAATCCAGGGTAGGCTTTGCCACTGCAGTTCTGCAAGGCCTTCTAGCCGCGCCTAATGCTGCTTAGTTCCATCCTCCCATCCATAGCTTTGGGATTCTACCCAAATGTAATGACTGCAACAGTGAAAAACAGAGAACATAGTACAGTTGTGTACACTTACCATAAATGTAGATGTTCGAGTGTATTCACTGTTGCAGTCCGGGTTTACCTATCCGCCCATTCCCCTTTCTATACCTTTTCTTTCCTTCAGTGTACACTGAAGCCTTTGTGGTGTATTTGCTTTTAGATGAAGGTAAAGTTTATGTTTCTAAAACTGCATTTATATATATTTCTGTTTATTTATATATATATATATATATATATATATATAAATAAGCAGAAATATATATATATATATATATATATATATATATATATATATATATTTTTTTTTTTTTTTTTTGTTCCCCATTTGGGGGACACCTGACATCTGGGGCAAGAAAAACTGAATAAAATGGCATCGGCTGCATGTTTTATACCTCTGACTACCTGACGTCATGGAAGAGGAGACATCAACTGACGCAGGACCCAAGACTTTGTTATTCAGGCCAACTGAGGACAACCTTCCAGCAGATTACCCCAAATGTAATGACTGCAACAGTGAATACACTCGAACATCTACATTTATGGTAAGTGTACACAATAGTACTTTATGGAGGATGTGCTAAGGCAAGCCTTTGCTTACTTTGCGTATTGGGATTAATGTCTGCTGTGGGATTCATAGTACTCTAGATGTAGAAGCTATCATTTTGGGTTTTGAGTGTGTAGCTGCTTCACACATGATGCAAACGTTTTTTAATGAGTGCTATGTGACAGAACAGGGTAATCCTATTTTAGGACTACATCATTTCTTTTCAAAGATTTTGCAAGTTTGCAAGTATTCATAAATCACTATTTTGTTTAGATAATTTGTAACAACAAATCTTAGAGATCAGTACACAAATGTGCTTTCTCTTTCCCCAAGAGCCTCTGAATTTATTGTAAAACAACTGGTAGATTTTTCTGTTGGACATTTGTCTCCCCTCTGGCTATATTTCCTTTTATCAGGCACCATCTGATGGACATCCGTTTATCAATTGGTCACCTGTTGGGTGTTTTAACCATATTGATGAAAACTGTGTTGAAGACTATACGAGTGAACAACATCTTGTAGTAGGGTGAAGCTACTAAGATTGTTTGCAGGCAGAGAAGTCCTTTATGACTTCATAGTACATCACAGGTACCTTTGGAAATGCACATTGATTTTAAGCACATCTTTTATCGCTTGGTTTGGGTATGATAGGTACATCGGTAGTACCACCTGTTTCATTTTTAATATAACTTTTGTGAATACGAAACAATATCTGAGCTCGTCTGCTGGAAGAAGGTAACACAATATAACCCTTTATTTACTAGTAAAAGCTTTTTAAGTTGCAAAGCAGTAAATTAGGAAGGAATTCTGAACAGGGACTGAAGTAAGTTCTACCTACAGGTCAGATTGTGATTATCCTTAATTACCTTTGTTGGAATTTAGTTATTTTATCGCTATCTCCTTAGTTATGACAGGAACATGTATGTTTTGTATGACTAGGGCCTTGTTTGACAAGTAACCATTTGTTTTTTTCTTGGAAGGGGGAAAATCCACCACCTGTAGGCTTCATTCTGCAAGGATCCAATAATCCTGCTGTGTCAAGTCAGTCAGCTGTGCAAGGCTACAATATGTACTCTCAGGTGGGCTCACACCAGGCGTATCCTCCACGTAAGTACCAAAAATATGTTGTTTCATGCTTCTGCATGGTATCAGTTGAAGTGAGGTGAATAATCAGTGAGAAAACAAATCTGCAGTGCTCATCATTTTCTTTATCAGCCTTGACTTTATTCTTATACCAGATATGCTACAAGCCTAAACATAAGCTCCTTTTGTCCTCTGTCCTATCACCCATGTGATGTTTTGTAGTGACTGTCTTCATTCTGTTTAACATCTAGATGCCAGAGAACTGCTAGGACTCTCCTATTGCACAGAGATGGGATGGAATGGGAAGCCTGCGATATAGGTTGCACAGTAGATCGTAACTGATGTTAGAATACAGCTATATATCTTGTTTTGTACCTGTGTCTTTAAGGCATGTTAGGCTTTGATTGGTGTTGTATCCCATTGATCACGAGAGTCAGGGTGCTTCGACAGAAGCACTTTAGTTCAGGGAGTTTTTGAAGTAAGTTGCACATTATGGATTAGTACTTTTATGGTGCTTGAACCAGCTTAAATACTGTTTTTCAGCAGTCTTAACAAAATGAAACCTCTGCCTTATTCTCATTATATATTAGAAGATGCCTTACATTTTCCATAGAGTTCTTTCCCATCATTCACTGGATTGAACTTGTTGGGTACCACCAGAGAAAACTACCAGCTGTATCACAATAAATCCCATTTATGTAGTTCTCAGATTTTTACTGTTTATGAACAGTAATTTACTTTGTACAGTGACAGCTTGTCAGCAAAAAGAAAATAAGTGTTTATATACCAGAGTGGATGCTCCTCATGTTTTATCCACCTTGATGTTGTAGCATTTGCACCCGTTCTGCATCCACAAAAAAGGCAATTCTATAGATAAAGAATAATCTAAGGGAAAACTCATAGAGCACTTGTAAAAATGAACAGTTGAGAAAGAGGCTAAATATGAGCCAGAAATCAAGCTGCATCTACTCCTCTTCTGCTTTCCTTAGCCTTTAGTGATTTTTCTATTCTGTGCCCAAGAAGACTTAAGTTCGGGCCCTATAATTTTTTGTTTCGGCTCTTGATTTCCAGACTATTCTTGACCCCATCACCACCATATGATTTTTACGCAGAGCTTCAAAAAACAGTGACAGAGGTTTTATGACATGGGAAAAACACAAGTGGCATGGAGTAAACACGACCTTCTAGTACAAGGGGAGATTAGTTGTTAACGATTTTAGGTTGTGTGGAAGAGAAGGACGTTTCAGATTATTCTGCAGTCTCACTAGACAAATTATGAATCTCAGTTGAGAACTCAGTCTTTAACAAAAATAAGAAAGAAAATTCATAAGTATGTGATTGGGTGAAAAAGAGAGAGCAAAATATGTCTGTTGTGGTGAAAAGCTAGGTAACTTCTGTTGAATGGGTTTTCCATTATATAAATACTTTAGATTGGCTTGATGAATTAGTCGAGTATGGTTTTTCAGGTAGTAAGAAAGAAAATATTAAAAAGTGCCTAGGTAGACTTCTTAATCTAACCTGCTGTGAGCAGCCACAAAGGAAACAGGAATTAACTTGCGTAGAAGTAATTTTGCTTGCACTTTAGGATCCACATAGGGCTTCTTTATATATGGACAGTTGAAAATTGTATGCAGTAAATTTAAATGAGTGAATGCACCAGAAAAGGATAGGTCACGGGATTAACTGGCAACTACTGCAGAGAAGTGGCTTTCTGCAGACTACATATATAGTAAGCATAGATGATCACTGTGGAGGATAGCACAGGGGACATAAGATCTGGGGAGGGGGATCTAGGCATGAGTTTACAAAGACAGAAATGGGGCACGGTATGGACTTCATTGAGATATTCTGCCAGGTTCAGAAGATTTAAATTCTTTGGATAGTTGCCTTTCTTAAGTACCTTTATACCTCAAGTTCAAATAGGATGTTCTTGGGTGTGGATCCTTCCTACTGTGCAGAGTAGTGTAGGGGACTTGGTAAGGTCTTGGAAGTGAAATCCAGACATGGGTTTACATATATGAAAATGGGGCATGGTATGGGTTTTAGTCAGGTATTCTGCCTGGTTCAGAAAATTTAAATTCTTTGGATAGCAGCCTTTATTAAGTTTATCTGTGATGCTCCTTGGAGTAGATCCTTTCAGCTGTGGATATGTTAATGTGGTGTTCAGAGGTGGATGCATATTTTTTGTAGCTTTGATAAACTGGATATATGGAAAAATGAGAATGTATGATATACTATAATATAATATAATATTGGAGTGTGTGTGTGTGTGTGTGTGTGTGTGTGTGTGTGTGTGTGTGTGTGTGTGTGTGTGTGTTTGTACACAGAGGGATTGAGGTACACACACATATACCTATAATAAAATTTGTCTGGGATGGATTAGATTTATCTTGCTGTTATGTTTTATTTTATTTTGGGCAAAATAGGGTTTGGTAAAGAGTGAGGAATAAGAAATATTTCTTGTATCCCTTGGTGGTAGCAAGGAAGAAAGCAGTAACAAGGATATGGAAATCTAAAAACCCTCCAGTTGAGATAAGATTATTGAGATCATGAGGGAAGTGTACAGTGAAAAAATAGTTCTACAAAATTTACACACTAAGAAGAATAGAGAATAAATCGACACATTGGTTGTTAGCTATATTGAATAGTCTTAACTCAAAATGGTTAGTGAGGTAGCAGAACTTTTCCATCTAGAGAGTTGGGACCCCTTCTGAAGTGGCCTAACCATTATGGCTTTATTAAGTTGTAGTAAGAAACATTTACTTAATCACCATTATCACATTTAAGCACAGTTGTGTTAAGTTGTGTATTTATTTAAATAAGCTTCTATTATGTTTCTTTAGTACAGCACTGCTCACGTTTCCAACATGGTAGTATTAGCTTGAGGATCCAAGTGCTCGTATGCAAAAAAAAAAAGGCAAAGCACAAAGCCAATGTTGTCCTTTTTTGTCTGATTCAACAGATGAGTCTTTGATCTGAATCTAATCCAGTCTCGGCACTTCCAAATGTGTCCTCTATACCCCCCCCCCCCCCATTCTGAATACCTCAGATCTGTTTTGCCGCCTGATCCGAACAGTTGTGCACTTCAGGGCTCTGATTTCATCTTGGGCTTTTTGAGTCCCCTTCAGTCGATCTTCTTTTGCTGATCCCTACTTCGGATCAGCATTCCATGGAGCCAACCTTTCTGGAGCACCTACATTGGCAGCAGTAGTGCTTATTGCTTCAACTCAGACCCCACTCTGTCTCAACTCTGACAATAATTGTGAAGAGAATTGGAGCCAAAGAATCGTTTGAGGCTTTCGAAAGGATTATGTCCATTAGAGAAGGGGTGCTTCCATCAGGTTTGAATCCATCCTGATCTGCTTTTTCTGCCTCATCCTCCACACCTCCAGGCTGACAGGGACAGTCAGCCCCCAAGACTCCAGGAGAAGTGCTTTATTTGAGCTCCCAGTCTGATTCAGACCCGTTGACTGAGCATTCCCCACTGACAGATTCATGTGAAGAAGACTTGCAAATGGAAGCACATAGATTCATCACCTGAATCTATCACAAAAGAAACATATTTCAAGGAAGGGGCAAGCTCTCCTAGATTCCCCTTCAGAAATGTCACTTTTGGAGAGATCTTAGAGTTGATGAAACTGAAAGGAGGGTAGATCCACTGACACACCCTCCCAAGCGGAATCTGTGTTCCTGGAGGCTTTTGGGGCTGCCTGTTCTACTGCCTGGGTGATTCCCCTTCAGATGCCCTAATTGGTAGCTCAGAGGTCCTGAAAGGAGCCTGAAACTGCAGAGCCAATGCTTAAAAAAAACATTTTGTCAGCTCTTAGAGATAGACCACCCTGGAGTAAAGCTTCCCTGGTAGATGCACCTGTTGTAGCAGTGGCCACCAAGACAGAAGTCTCTCAGGAGAGCACTTCTGTTCATTACCCTAATAGGGAATCTAGGGCAATAGACAGCTTAGGAAAATGGACCTGCACTTCAGCAACCTTTTCCTTCAGAGCATTGAACTACCTGGCCCATGTTACACACTTCCAAAGAGAATTGACCAAGGAACTTACAGATTCTTTCTCAGGTACTTTACCAGCAAATATCCAAAAATAAATGTGGACTGCCAGTTTAATACCCTCAGCTCAATTTCAAACATTTGCATGCATCTGTTATCCAGTGCAGCCAGTGGAGTGGCTAGAGCAGCAAGTACCAGCATAGGCATTTGCCTCCATGCCTGGATGCGAGTGTGTGATTTTGCGGATGGCTACAAAGCATCCCCTATGATGATTCCATGCTTTTTTTGGACCCAAAGTTAAGGATACACTAACCAGGAACAAACAAGAGGGTAGGACACCGTCTTCCATTGGAATCCACATCCCTGCTCCTCAGAGAACCTTCTCTAGGAATCAGAGGGGCAAAGAAGATGTGGTTTAGAAAATTGCAGGTTTTCACCAAGATGCTACCTCAAACAAGCCCTCCTGTGACAGGGGTGGGGCAGTTTCACTAGACATTGCACTAGGTGCAGATGTGGTCAACAGAACCAAGGATTTCATAGACCCTTTTCAGAGAAATTCTTTCAGTGCTCCTGAAAAATTGCTGGACTGCTGTACTCTGGAGGCAGTCAGGGGGGTGCTTATCCCTGCACCCAAAAACCTGGCAGGCCATTACTTCTGGCTCATGGGTGCTTCAGGTAATCACCAGAGGATACATCATCCCCTTTATCTGTACTATCCAGCTGAAAGAAAGGATTCCCTTAATACCACCAAAATTCTGCTAGAAAAAAGAGAACCATCCAGCAGGTTCTCCCAAACCAGATAGGAAAGATGTTAAAAAGTATGTAATGCAAGAATGAGGTAACAAATATCTTCCCCTTTTAGGGTGAAAAAGAAAGGGGGATAATTTAGTCGTTAAGGTTAATAATGATAATGATATTAATTATCAAAGAGTCTGCATACTAGAGTATACACCTCATGTGAATAAGGATAAAAGGATTTTGACTAATAATTGGAACATCTTGATGGCTGAGAATGAAATTAAGGACATTATAGGTGATAAGCCCACCTTTGTTTTCAGGACAGGCTGTAATATTAAGAAGTATTTGGAACAGGGTAGTGTTGGAAGGGGGGCAGACATAAGAACTAAACATACAACAAAATGTGGCTGTTGCAATCAATGTCAAGCCATTTCAGAAGATGATGGAATTATTTTAAACAATGTAAGTAAGATTAGAATTAAATTCAGGCAAGGTAATTGTAACTCCAAGTTAGTAATATACATGGCTAAGTGCATGGCATGTTCATGTTACTATATAGGAAAAACTGAGAGGAGTCTCAAAAAAAGAATTTATGATCATTTATATAGTATTAGGAGAATGGACAGTAACAATGTCTTGTATAGGCACATAGGAAAATTGTGATGATAGCCATGTATTCAAGTTTGCTATTTTGGAACATATAAGGATTGACCCCTGGAGGGGTAATTATAAAGCTACCTGGGGTTACAAAGAGGTTTGGTGGCAATTAACTGATGCTTCCACCTTGCCTGGTCTTAATGACCATATTTCCATCAAACCAATAGTACTTAGATGGAGTTAAACGTAATTAAAATGAACGCATGGAATGTTCATTTTATGTATGTGCATTATGTATGTGTAGTATCTTAATTAGCTAAATATAAGAATTATTTATTATTAATTTCAAGATATTCTGACGTGGTGTGTGACAATTACTAAATATGTAGCTACAAGTGAATGAATTGTGTACTAGTGTCTTGTAATAATAATGATTAGCATTTATTTTAAAGACAGGTTTGCTTTAAGGGAAGCTGTGCTTTCATGGATAGTGATTTTCGGCGCCAAAAAATGTTATGATGAAATCCACATTCTAGTGGATGAAAGCGCTCAACATTTGTGTGTTTTTACTGTCAGGAGTGGCCTTAGATCAACTGGTGCCCTAGACAACAGGGCTCCACGGCGCTCTCCACCACACCACCCAGTGCCCCCACCCTGGTCTACCGACACCATATAAATACTGGAGAAATGCTCTTGCTACAGCGGTGCCCTAGGCAGTCGCCTAGTTGGCCTGTGCCTATAGCCGGCTATGTTTACATTAAAGAAGTGTTTTTATCGATTCACCTGACGGTGTATTCCTGAGGAGTCTGAGGCAGCAAGCGTTTAACTTGTTTCTTGGAAGCTACCTGGGAAGCAGAGCTGAAAAGAAAAATAGCGTGTGACTTGTCTTTTGAGCCAGGCAACTCAGAAAGAGCATTCCCTAAGTTGAGAAAGAATAGCCAGAACTTGTCTAGTCATTTAGGTGTGGTAGTTCATGGCTATGAAAGTTAATGTGGCAGAGGTGTACACTTTTTTCCATACCTGTCCACAGCACGATTTTCCTTGTCAGAGTGCAAAAACTTAGAAGGGACCAGCAGTTTAGAAGGTTTGTCAAGTGGCCAGGGAAGTAACTGCTGAGTGGCCAGGGAAGTAACTGCTGAGTCAAAAGAAAGGCTTTTATATAGAAATTTCTGGGCTTTAGGCACTTTATCAAACCAGTCAGGCTTCTTTGTAGCAAGGGGGCTGAGAGTCAGGAGCCTGAGAGGCAGAAGAAAAGGTGTCTAAAAGAGCATCCAAGACTGGAGGGATAGCAGAAGGTCAGAGCGCATCAAACTGCAAAAGGACATAGTACCTTTTCTGAATATCATAAATCTGGGAACAATCCCATCTAAAATGTTCCATCATGTGGACAATAGTGTCTGAAAGGACAACTCTTCAGCGGAGGAATTGGTGGAAAGAGAATATTTTTCCTCTGACCCCAGGGGGGTCTCGAGGGGAATGAAATTGAGAGAAGTAAGTGAGGAACTCCTCAGCAGATTCTTGTCCACCTCCTCTTCAGAGGAATCTGTCTCTAGAGCTTTTAAGGAGGAGTAAAAGTCCAGGAACACGGAGCAGGAACAGAGGAAGGAAAAATCAACCTGAGGGTGCTTCAGTGCCATTAGGGTGTTTCTTTTTCAGATATTTGTCTGATTCAGTAAGGAAACCAGGGACTTCCTCCCTAACCAGAATATAGGATTATCCTCCTAGGCCCCACCAAAATAATTAGCCATGTCCTTCCTCCTCATCTAAAAGAGACACGGGCACAGCTTCAACAGACATGCAGGAGCCCCATGTTGGTATCTAACTGTGTCATGACAAAGCTGGCCACCAGTGGAACTGGACTGCCCTAATGTTCTTCTTTCCAAACAACGGAGATGTTTGGAGGAGGCTGAACTACAGGAGAATCAGTAAATTCTTTTAGATGTTTTCTTAAGTAGACTCTGGGCATTGGGACAGGTGGATTCGAAACCATGGAACCCTGAGCCAGAAACGTCAGTCACTGGTTTTCTAAACAGATAGATAAGACAAATAACTGTATAAAGTCTTTGGCACATGAATCACACACTAAGTATGGTTGTGGGCAGCACCAAGACAAAAAAAAGGCTCTTCTGTTGTCTATCCTAATGGGAATCTACCTCCTACACTCACATTTTCCATTTCTGGGTGACGTAAAAGGTAATACAACCCGAAAAAGGAATGAAAACACCCAAATGGGGCACTTATCTTTGGAAGGCTATGTAGCTGTATACCCGCAATGTACAAATGCTGACTGAATTTGAAAAGTAGTAGTCAGGTTGGCAACAAAGATGATGCAAGACATGTGTCTGATGTATAGCACCTTGAAGTAGCTAAGACTTTGGTATGCTGGCCAGATGTTTGGCTATCCTTGTCAGGATATTACTTTAGTAAAGAAGTACATTGTGTAATGTTGATAAACTGTAGCATATTTAATTCTTATTACAAATGGATTGGGATGAGATAGTAATCCCTGAAAGTTTTAATGTTTTAGTAGTAAAGGTGGTTATAGCCAAAGCCAAAAGGGTTTAGTGGCGGCTACTATTTCAGGGGCTTTTCTTACCAAACTATAGTTGCATTTACAGGGGTTCCCATTATCAAGCATGCACAAGGGAACATAATCTCTAGCAGGGAGTATTCTAAGAACTAAACCAGCATGAGACTGGAGGAAAGAGATTCTTCCAGTAGGGATGTTTGTGGTTAGGGATACAGATGATAGGCAAGAGGGGGCTGTAATTTATTGGAGAAAACTGGCAATGGAGCCAAGGTATTGGGAGCAAATAACTAGAAAGGGAGGAGGCCAGGAATTTATTTGGACTGCAGGTTAGAGATTGCCTTCCCTGTCAAGGATTGATATCAGAGTATAGGCAAACAGAAGCAAATAGACGGGGGGTCCTAAATGAAAAAATAGTACTGGTGGAGTTTTTAATAGAATCTATAACAGAAGCTGCCATTAAAAAAGAAATAATTAGTAGAGAATATAAAATATTGCATGGTAATTATAAGAATCAATTAGAGGAGCTTAGAAAAGATTGGGAAGAGAGAGAGAGTCGATAAGCAGTTCATAGAGACAGTGGAAGGATATATGTATATCTCCAAAATATGCAACAAAGTCTAGAAATTTTAGGATCTTTGTTTGGAAGTGTTTACATAGGTATTTTTATACCCTGAGAGGACTGCAAAGAATTTTTCTCAGGTGTATAGCAAATGTCGGAGGTGTGACAGGCAAGAAAGAGGTGGCTGGGAAAATTTTTTGGGGGAGTGTAATGAGCTGGCAGACTTTAGGGATTCCCTGCAGACTGTTGAATATGTTGGGTGAGCAGATTGGATTGACTGGGAGATGATTTTTTGAGCTGTGATACAGAATCGGAATTGCCTAGACATAGTAAAGCCTTGCGGAGTCTAATTTTAGTGGCTGCCAAAAAAGCAATTACTAGAAAATGGAAATCAGTCTAGACCAGCTTTACTGGAAGTAGTAAATATAGTAACAGAGATGAAACCACTGGAATTGGGATCTTTAGAAAAGGGAAGGCGCAAACTACATAGGAAAAAATAAGAATTGTGGGAGCAATACATGGAGAGAAGGAATGAGGTTTGAGGCAGGATTTGAATAAGGCATATAATAATTGACAATGATCGGATAGATTATAAGTGATGTATAATGTTTGCAACTACAGTTGTTTCAGTGGTGTCTGATGTACAATGTTTGCAACTGAAGGGGTGTCAATGTTTGTTTTTCATTTGTATAAATGTAAAATTGCATATGTTATATGTGATAATTTAATAAAGATGTTTAGTAAGGGGGAAAAAAAAGGAACACAATCTCTACTTTGTTCTCCACATGGTCATTTCACTGGTAATAGGTCATCTGTTGTGACAACTGATGTAGCTTTAACTGTTACTAGGTCTGTCTTTGGGGCTTGTTTGATTTCCCTTCTTGCGAGAATTGTAGCTTTCCAAGCCTCTCCTAATTTTTGAGGGGTGTCACCCAGACAGCCATAGGAGTTGCTTGTGTCCTCAGCATCATCCCAGGAATTACATTTTTCTTTTAAATCTGAAGGGGGATGTGCAAGTCTTATCACCATGGAGGCCACTGCAATTTAAGAATCTGCACACTTCTACACTGCTGCTGGAAAAAGCTACTGTATTTAGCTTGATGAGCTGAAAAGTTCACCCTGGGACTACCTCCTGTCCCTCATTTCTCTACTGTGAGTGATTGTGGCATGTAAACGGCCTTCTTTTTTCCTCTCTTTCCTGGGGATAGATATACCCATCCTTCCCACACCAGCTCCAGTAGATGCCCATACCAATAATCGAACACTGGTTTCCTTTGTCATACTCAGAGCTTTATCCCTCTATGCAAGAGGAGGTGGCACAGTTTTTTGAACAGTCAATAGCTAGGTTATTACCTAGTTTCACCAGTGTCAAGGACTTACTTGCAGCTGCAGTCTCCTTCAGCAAAGTGTAAGGGATGTTTTTCTTGTATAGAAAATGCAAGAAAAAAAAAGGTAATCTTCCTCTTCCACCTTGGAGCAGATGTCTGAAAACATCAGAGGATTCATCAGAGTCTTTGTGGAAGAACATTCTAGGTTCTGTGGACACTGGCATTTTGAAGGTTAAGATGTAAATTTTCCATGTAGTATGAATTTATTTATTTACATTTGTTTACCGGGAAAGTCCGACTTGGAACAAGCCAATTTTCACTGGAGGCCCAGGAAGAAATGCTCCAGATGCATGTCTTTGTAATGTGGGAGGAAACCGATGCAACTGGTGGAAACCCACTCGAATGCAGGGAGGACTTGCAGACTCCGCACAGAAGGAATCCCAAGCCAAGAATTGAACTTGAGTCCTCTTGCTGTGAGGTGACGATGCAAACTGCTGCACCACTGCACTGTCCTCATGTTGGAGCTGTATATAGTTCATCTTAAATATTGATGACTTGAGGGCCATGGTTTCTTTACACCAAAGTGACTTGAGTGAGTATTTAAGGTCCTTGAGCAGATTTCATGTTCAGGCCTAGACATTTTCTTCATGGTCCTCTGACTTTAATGTCACTCTAATAGTAGTTTCAGCAGTTCCTAAAAACAAGAATTTCAGAACACAGTATTCACATTCAGTGTTAAAAATCCAGACACTGAAAAAAGCTGAGCCCAGTTTTTCTTTCTACTACTTTTTTCTGTACAGCTCCCTGTCAAGCATTTAACACACTTCCATCAATCATTTCATTCCCACTTCTTTACTGATGGTTTAGGCCACCGATAGAGGGGGTCAGGAACTGAAGATCACAGTTGTCATCCTGAAAGGAATATGGAGGTTTAATCTGTAAAACATCTCTTCTGGCAACCTGATGTGTACTTTAATACTATAGCATCAAGCTTATTGGCCATGCGTGCTTCACCCATGCACTTAGTCCCTGACTGCAGCGATGCTGCTTAGTGGATGTTTATATCTTTGTCCTCTGTGCTTTTTGCTATACAGTCTGTCCTCCAATGAGTATCTGCAGTACTGTAGTTTAAGCTGCTTCTCCATATGATGGAGAAGCTTGAGTCAGTTTTGACTCCACCTGCCCTCAAATAGCAGCTCTATCATCTATGTAATTGATTGATCTTCAGTTGTTTGGGTTGTAATGAGGGCAGTTATCTTTTTCTGCTATAGATCTTGTTCCAGGGCCACGTTTTTGGCTTTCCATATTTCATGTAGCCAATCCAGGGTACTGTACTACCTTAGAAAGTACATAGTCACAGAACTGGATACCGTTTGTGGCAAACCTGGAGAGACTTAAATATACACACCAAAAGCATTTGTACAGGATAATTCTTTTAATATGGCTGTGGGTAATTTGAGTTATTGATGCTAATCCATAATGCATAATCTTTTGCAAGTATGAAATCATTCTTTTAATGTTTTTTTTTTTTTTTTGGCCTCTTGCACCCCCCCCCCCCCGATTAACCATCAAGCTGACTGGCTCATTCATTCTTCCTGACTCGCACTATGCTAGCACACTGGCAGAGGTAGATGTAGACTTGGGATTGCAGCTTTTACTTTGGGTGGGAGAAGTTTTTTATTGTGTGCATGCAACGTGTCACCTGTTGGCTAGAAGGCAGAGTGCACTGAAACTGTTTAAATAGGGGCAGAAGGGTTGCACCCAGCTGTAAGTTAATATGTTACAAGGAAGATAATCTACACAGCTCCTCCATTACATTTTAGTGTGGGTAACTGCAGTTTGCTCAAGTTCAGGATGTGCCTGTCAATGCACATTAAGCCTATAAACTATTTTTTGAAGAAGACTTTAGATCATTGATAACAATGCAGTTAACTGCAATAGTAGTAACTGGTAGCTTACTATTAGACCTTGATTGACTAATGTGTTGCCTTATTGCTGGTCCCTCAATGTACTAGGATAAAGCCATGACAGTGCTGCAGCTGTTCCAGTTTTGGTTTCCAGTCCATAGACTGGAAGAGCTGGGAAGGAAAGGAAAGTAATGATGAAAACTGAGTCTGCCTACCCATCTCAGGGAGAAGGGCTGAGGATTTGTCAGAAATGTGCTACCAGCTGTGATTCTTAGTGGAAGCTGGAAATGAGCCAGGGCATTTACTTTTGAGAGGAGCAGGGCTTCTAAGACTTGGTCACCTGCAGAGGTGGCTCCATCATTCCTAGCAAAAAAAAAAATGCTGCATGTCTACCCCTTGGATGTTTGCTGACAGATGTATAGAGATGTATGACAAAACCAAACTGCCCCCCAGCCATAGGGGCAGCATACAGCCAGTAACTAAGATACTTTTTCCTGAGGAAAGAAGACATGCTTAATGAGGTGTCGTATCAGAGTTCACACCTACTAAGTAGTATCCCCACAGAGGGATGCATGACAGTGAAATAGATACAGACACTAAAGTTAACAGAAAAAAAGCAAAGAAATAATGAACTTTTTCCTTTTAAGAATAAAATTAGAGTTTGGAAGAGACTTCTGTTAAGTCTTTCAAATGTCTCCTTTTCTTTCTTCCTGACTACCTCCCCAAACTAATAATACATTAGATATTTATTTGTCTGTGTTTATGTATCTGACCATCTTCTACTTTGTTTGATAGAACATAAGTGTGGTTGTTTAAATTGCTTGTAGGATTCTTTTTACATTTAGTTTAAATGTATGTTAGGAATTATCCTGAAATGCATAAAATATCTTTAAATGTTTCTTGTAGGTTTCCTGTCTTTTGGCCACTGTGCGTTAAAAATTAAGTGCAACCATTTGCATGACAAACTGAAAGCAACCCCAGTATTATGGAGGCAAGCTCTTCCTTTTTCAGTATTACTTTTTGCAGACTCTGTGGTACTGCCTTTTTCATCTTGGTTGGCTGTTCAGAACTAATTCTGTCAAACAGGTGCAGTAGCATGAAAATTACAGGATCTTTTGTATCTATATCTTAGATGGTGAGCAAAACAGATGTTTGTTAGAGGAATATTATTAGCAGATACACATCACTGATTGTTATTTCACAGGAGGGTCTATGTCATTTCATTAAATCCAAAATGGCTGAACCCATTTGACTGAAAACTCATTTCATAGAAAACATTCTCCACAAGAAATATATCCTAAATGTTTTTGGAGGGGTAAAAGTCCCCTTACACCCCTGCTTAGAAAAAAAAAGTGAATCAGTACTGAAGCACACACAATAATGTAAAAATCTTGGGGTACTACTTGATGCTGACTGTCGCAATCCACACATACTCTGATAAACTAATTTCCCCCAAATAACTCCTATGATAAGAAATTTATACCATTCCTTACTTTCTATATACTTCTACACATTTCAGTGAAATGCATCTGCAGTTTTCAGTGAAATGAACGTTAATTGAAATGACGTAGATCCACCTCACGGTGCAGATTTGGCTGCTGTTCCTTCACATTTAGACCTCAGTGGATTCTGTCCTAGATTGATGGCTCCAGTCATGTTTGTTACTCCAAATTGGTAAGTTTGCAATTTTTCAGGGTAAGTAAATCATAACACAGACCTACTTACTATAGGCTGCCAAAAGTAAATGCAGAAATAGTGAAAGTGTATACTACTGGTCATCAAAGCATCTGCTATCTAGAATTGAAAAAGCAGTATAGTAAAATCAACAGGTAAGGAACTGATATAGAGCATGTTTTACATGCTTTCAGGACAGCATAACATTAAATTAGATCATACCATTATTGTCCTGCATTGCCATAAGCAGCAGGTAAGAAAGACAGATGGTAAGAATACTGAGTGGGTTCATGACTGTTTTGTTATTGAAATATACCACAGTACAGAAGACTGAAGAGCCCTTTAGATACTTCTTAATTTTGTACAGGGAAGTGTGAAGTGCAGTTGTCTCTGTCAAGACTATGCTGTCTGTCTTAACAACAATCCTTGGGATCTGTGTGTGCAGACTTGTACTGCATTGCTTCCTGCTACGGCGATACATGTTGAAAGAGCAGATTAAATATAAATAGATTGGCTTGCTCTAATTGCCAGGGATTGAGCATATGTAGACTACATTTAGTTCCTGTATCACACACAAAGAACTTCTGCAGTGGATGCAGTAGGTGCGTCACACGTGGAGTAGCACTGAATGACTAATTAGGTACTGCATGTTACAATAGAATAACTTATTGGTAGTATTCATTATAGGTGCCATGTGATGCAAGTATTGCAAAAAATAATGAAAACATAGTAGTATCTGGAGATTTGTGTGTCATATAGTAATATTTTTTTACTAGAGCATGTTTTAGAAAAAAGAACACTAATTTTAACACTTTTATATTTTCTAGGTTTGCTAAAAACAGCCTGAATGTACAGACAATATATTACATGTTACTAATAAATTGTCTCTTTCTTTTCCCAACTCTGCTGTCTCATTCCCTTACTCTTTCTGTCTTATGTCTCTGTTTTTCTCTCTCCCTCTCTGTATCTCTGCTTACCCTTCTAGCTTTCCCACAGCCACAGCATTACCCCCATGGTATGGTGGGACCAGCTGTCTATCAGCCTCAGCAATCTTCTGTTCCTCCAGTTTCAGCTGCATACCAAAATGTACCTTACATGCCTTCTGCTCCTCACTCCTCTACTTCTGGAACTGTGTACTCTGGACAACACCCTCCATCTCCAGCAGGCTTTAATCCTGGCTCTAGTTTTCCTCCTCCTCCTCCTTCTGGAGCATCCTACCAGCATGGCGGGCCAGGAGCTCCAGCAGCATCTTTGTCTTATGCACCACCCACTGGACCTACAGGTACACTGCCTGCACAGAATGAACTGCCTGCATCTCAAGGAACAGGTCGGCGCATGATACCATTTCGTTTTATTTTTATTGTTTACATTTTTTGTTGCATGTAACCTTTGCATGTTTTCATGTGTTTGTAACAGCTGAACAGTAGCAGTAGAGGGTATCTCATTATTGAAAGGGTACTAATATGGTAACTTTCTTTCAGTTGGTAGACTTTTTTCTAAGTTGTCCTGAAACAAACTACTGAAGTTGGCATGCCTTCCTCCATAATCTAGCACTGATTAATTTTGCTTAGCCTTCACATATATTTTTATACATCTCTGTGTACTGACTGTGGAGGGGCAGCCCTGCAGTAACAGTAGTAGTTCTGGGATTAACAGGACTGGTATGTGTGCATTGGGTAAGGGGAGCTAAAACAATGCTAAGGAGTCTGAAGAAGGAAGTTTCACAGTAATAATGTGCATAAACATTGGTGGCTTCACGTGTTTGATAAGCTTTGTCTTCTTCACTGTGACCTTGATTTTGTTTCTCAAAGGGATGGCATTGCACACTTTTATTGTGGAAGAAAAGGAGTGCTCAGCAGCTGCATTTAAAATGTAATGTGGTATACTTACTGACTTTTTAGTGGTACATACAGGTCTTGCCCATTATTTCATGTTCAGAAATGAAGTGATAGCTGTAAGGCAGTTTAACTAAGATTCCCAGTGTCTTCCATGTTTTCATAAATGTGAAATTATGTATATTTTCTTTTCCCATGACTTTCAAGTCTTTTAGGTGTTGTCAGGTTATTGCTAATTTATGACAACTGTGCTAGTGTTCACATTGATTGAATTGTAACATTAGCACCGGAGTAACTCTGTTGACTAAAGGTTACTGTCCTCTGTTAGTGTCCTTGTTCTTTTTTTTGTGAAATCTAACCCCTCCCCCTTTCCACATGACTTTGTCCAATGACTGCACTGTCAGTACCCTATAGGCTTATTCATTGTGTAGAGGTGAGAGCTGTGTACTCCATTTTGTTTGTACCTGGGAAGTCCGGTCAGCCCATTTGTTCCTCCATTGCCAAGAGTTAGGTGATAGGATGTAGACCAGCTAGCAGGTTCTGCTGCTTAACCTTAGAGTGGTGTGCACAAGCCTCCACATACACAATATTTCCTAGGTTGCTAAGTGCACAAGCCTCCACATACACAATATTTCCTAGGTTGCTAAGTGCTGTGTACCGCATGGCAGTGCGTGCTGTACAGGCTTGTGCCCCTTGATGCAGCATTCTGTGCTCCCACTAGGTGTCAACAAATTGAAGAGCCAAAGCTTCTCCCTCCTCTATTAATGGGTGAGTCAGTAACAGCCATTGAATCCCATCCACCCAGGCCCATCCCCTGCAGTTCCCATGTTACCAGCTGAACCCTTGGCATCTGGGGTACAATCAGGGCTTCATCCTTTTAATGGTGTTTGGTAGAAAGAGATTTTCTGTAGTGTGTGAAAGTGTGATAAGATGACTCGTTGCCACAGACGTTCTTATGTAAACTGGTCATGGAGACACCAGCTTCACTCCCCTATCAAAATTTCTTTCCAGTAAGATACAGCTCAATTTTTTTCAGTCCTATTTTGAGAGAATTAAATTGGGACATAAATAGTGAACATTGAGCCTCATATTTTGATTTAAAAAAAATTTAACATAAATCATTCAAATGTTAATGCTTTTGTTTCAACTTTGTTTTCACTGCACTTGGATATATTTTTAGGTACGTTTTTTTTGTTTTACCCCTGTACCAGCTCAACTATCAAGCCTCCCCAATCCGATTTGAGCCTATTTGTTCCACCGTGTTTATGAAGACATTTTATGATCATCCTAAGCCTACAACTTGGGAAGGAGATGAGTAAACCGTGTCGTCCCTAGGCTCACAATACCTTCCCCTTGTGGGTGCGTGCTCCTGTGCACCCACTGTAACGTCCTCCATCATTAGCATTTGCGTTTGTTGGTGTTTTGTGTCCCATTCTTCATCCACATTTTTCCAAGAAGTTGTTTTCCTTGTGTGGAACCAGTGTGTAGATGTTGTGCCAAACATGGTACTGACATAGATGGCACAAAGCACCCTTCTAGATCCACATCTTTCTTCACTGCTCATCATACTGAGCAGCATTGTTCGCTCAGTTGCACAGAGAAAAAGTGTCTTTGTAGTGACTTTTATAGGTGTTGGTAGTTTTCTCCAATGTTTTCTTTTGTCAAAAATATCCTGAAGAATATGTTGAATGGTGAAGTTTCTCCACTAAATGTGTGAATAGGTTGTGCTTTTAAGTGTGCACACACAGTCAAGGACACAGACACACATACAAAAAGATTACCACTTCTAGTGCTAGTACTTTTTAGGCCTAGAGTATAACATAGATGACTGTGCAAACTAGGCTTGTGTAAGCCAGTTTTAAGCAAACTGTACATTTTTGAGGTACATTGCTTGCCTTTAGATACGTTTTGGTTTTAATTATCTAAAATGTAGCAGCAGTCCTTAATGTTTATTCATATGTCTTTAAAATGAATCCTTAATTGAGAATTTGCATTTCTCAAGAATGTGTTAAAATACATTTTGATGTGAATGTTTTTAGTTCCAAAAAGGTTTGTACATGCTTTCAGAGATGATAGAACTGAATTTTTGGAATAAATTTAATTTTCCATTTTTATTTACTACAGCAGTTGGGGTGGCAGGGACAGAAAGCAAGAAACTGATTTACATTACTGTGGCCATTATTTCTGGCATGTTCTTTGCAATCACTCATTGAAGGTAGTTATCAAAAGCATTTTTTTTTTGGAGGGCAGTCTTGTGTTATTAAAGTGAAATGAGCATTTATATGGCTGTTGAAGACTGGGGTAATGCACATGTATCTGGGAGTAATAGGTTGAAGTATATTGCTGAGGTTATTCTTTCACTTTCATCATAGTCTAACATCAGTAGGATACACAGAAGACGGCTGCCTTTAAGAAGAGTGAGACAGCAGGCTGTCTGTGAAAGTCTGGGACAGTTACATCATCACTGATCCTCTTCTGAATTGTTATTACTATGTCTTGTTGGGGAAGTATGTTTATGAGCAGTACGTTGACATAGATTCTGAGAGTATTGTGTCTTTCACTGTGTTCAAAACCAGACATCAAAATCATACAACGAAGGTGTCTGTCTTTTATAGGTGGCAGGATATATGTGACAGCGAAGGGCAGTTACATGGTCACTGTTAAAGTGAAACAGTCATTGTTGGGGAATAGTGAATGGTGTCCCTGTTTGTGAGCAACAGTTTGAAGTCTGAATTTAATTTTTCACTTTCATCATAGACATTAGAGGTTTACACAGAAAGTATCTAATTTTGAGGCTGTAGATGAGGAGGCATTCTGTTTGTGAAAGCACAATGCAATTACATGATCACTGTTGAGTAATCCTTTGATATCACTTGTCAGGGAGATAAATGTCTGCATAGTCCCTTGTTTTATAACTCTGTGAATCTGAGCCACAGGCTGTAGCAAGGTCTTTCACTCTGTGCACCACGTGACATGCATAAGGTTCTCTTGATATACACTTGAATGTATTTGAAATCAGGGAGTCAAAATTTATTAGTGTGGCAATTATATCCTCCTCTTTCCTCACAATAGGACATCAGAAATGTGCACAAAAAATGGCAGGCTGTTTGTTGAAAATAAAAGGCAGTCACTGTCAGATGATCATTTATGGCTCATGAGGGCAGTATGGTTACTGTACTCATGTTTTAGCCACTGCTTCAAAGTCCAAGGTTGGGCACTATTAGGGTGCATTCTGTTGGGACATTGTATGTGTAAAAGGAGCTGCAACTAGTGTTAATTGCATTTTAGATATACTGTGAAGACATAGCCCATATTTGGCTTTCACATTGTTATTTTTATTATAATTTTGCAACTGCTGTTCACAGCAAACATGCTCATTTTTGCTTTCTCTCACATGGGTGAATATGTACTGTATAAAATCATAAATATGTTTTGCTTTTATAGCATGAGAACCTGTTTTTCTCTGAAAGTGATATTTTAAGAATTTGAGATGTTGATACAAAAAAGAGAGGTGCAGTGAGCATTACCAGACATGCTTCTTGATACTTACTTCAGATGCAGGTGTTTGTTCTATTATGCTCGCTTTACCTCAGAAAGTACAACCTATCTACAGTTTACAATTGAATATCGAGAGTTGTGATACAAAGCACTTGACTAGAAAATGGCAGATTGTTTCAGAGGTATGACCCTATTTTTATATATTCCCTCAGTAGGGCTTCATGACCATTAGAGTGTGATGGGCTGTCAAAGTTGTACTGTTTTTATGTTTGTTTAATTTTTTTTTTTTTTTTACTGGGTAACTGGACTGGTCAAAGGTCCCGTTTCAGCCACAACTCAGGCTCGATACAAAAAAAAAAAAGATCTGATGTCATTTTCATTCTTTCCTCAACTAATGGCTTCAGATCCTATCCTCTGATCCCACTCATCCACTTTTTTTTTAGATTTTAGGATCCGACTCTCCCTCCCTTACCTATAATGCCCATGACCACTGAATTACCATGGATCACATTTGCCTCGCTTCAAGATCAGACAGAATTGCGATTTCTCAAGCTCCTGTTTGGGTTTCATGAGGGAATAGAGTTGTATTTCTTTTTCTTTCTCTCTTTTTTTCCTTAGATAATAGCTTATGGTATCTCCATTACCCCTTCTAAACTTTTATAAACTTTTTTTATTACCAATTTTCAGGTAATCTTACCTGTCATTGTTGATAGTTCTTTCCCTCTCTTACCTTGACTTCATACCATTATTGATATTGAGAACCCTTCCTTTCTTTTTTCTTAAAAAAAAAAAAAAAACTTTTGCCTTTGTGTGTGGATCCTTTGTTCTTCCTTTTTGCAGTATGGCTGATAAAGCCTACTGGTTTCAAAAAGTACACTTCCTGTGGGCATAAGATCCCTAACTTTGATGCCCACAGGGAGTGTGTATATTGTCTAGACCCGGCACCTTTGGACTCCTGGTTGATTTAAGTGGTCTTTAATGCTTGGGCCATTAGTGACACAAGAAAGAAATTAATTCTGAAAGGCCTGCTTCTGGCCTCTGCTACTTCTCCTGATACTTCTTCTTCAGGGGCTCAAACCCCCTATCAAAAATCTAAGGAGCTCAGGGAGCACCGAAAACACTCACCTGCAGGGTCTTGTCAGTCCACACATTCTTCTGAGCCTCCAAGGAAGGTTTCTAAGATCTGCCGTCTACCGTTGCCAAATCTCCTCTGCTCCGTACTCAGAGATTTTCACTGGAGCTGGTGTCCTCGAGGTTAAGGTTTCCTTTTCTCCAGGAAATGCCCAAACGTCATTCAGACCACCGTCCACTTCTTCCCCTGTAAGGTCCTCTCGCAGTGTTTCAGAGTCAGAAGTTGATAGGATGATGAGAAAATTCCTCAGAACACAGATCCGGATAGGGTCCTGTCGGCTGTGTCTCCCATTGGATCTGCGAGCTTTAAACCTTCTTTCCAGCCTATTGTTGTTCCATCTCCAATCTGACCTGCCAATTTGCAGCCCTCAGATCCACGATCCCTGAGAGCCACATCGTCAGATCCAAAGATTCTTCTGTCTTCCATTCTGGCAACTTCCCTGATCTGATTGGCTCCTACTCCTTTGGACCATGACGGTTCTCAGATTACTTTTGTCACCATTATAGAAAAGAACACTTTATAATTGTGGTTTACTATTGAAATGGGGCTGTATGAATCTGGATGCGCTGGATCTTTACCCTATTTAGGTATTACAGCTAACATTTCTTTCTTTCAGGATGTTGGCAGTACTTCTCTTAAAGTACTGTTAAACAAACCTTCCAGATCTTTATCAGTTTTTTTCCCTCCTAGCTTCCAAACTTCCACAGGAATTCCATCTATTCCTGGGGACTTTCCTGTAGATTGGTTATACATCAAATTTTCACCTCATCTCCTCCTGTCCTAACCGTTAGTAATCGAGCCTTATCTACCTGCAATCTTAGCATATTTAATTCTTACATAAACATTTCCATTTGTATGTTTTCTTGATTTCCATATTTCTCTGCTTTGTATGGACTTTCATAGAATTTCCAAAATATTTCTTTTACCGCTACAAGATCTCTTGTTATAGGGCTCCCTAAGCTTGGCAGCAGCCGTTTCTACTTTGTTGCCTGAGTAGTTGTGCTAAAAGTTTTTGTGTTCTTCTGTTATCAAACAACAGTTTCTTAACAGCAGTCTTTCTAAACTTGTGTATATTATCGAGGTAATCCCTTATTTTCTGTTTGGCATTATGCAGTTGATCCACTTGTCTTGTGAGATTCCCCCTGTTCTGCAAACCTTTATAACATTTGTCAATCCTTCTAAATAATTCTGGTTACTTCTTAACTGTAGTGCCCTTTCTTTATTTCCACTCTGTTTTTAAACTCCACCTTAATTTTATCCCACTCCCTAGCTGTTTTTTCAGAAGTCATTTGTATCCTGTCAGATAGCTCCTGATTAATCTGCACTACCCATTCCTTAAATTCCTCTCTGTTCAACAGATAGGTGGGAAAATGCCAGTGCCTCATTTTTATTTCATTACTCCTTGTTTTTATTTTAGTTATTGGTGCATGATCTGAAATAGTTATTGGGTGCATTTCAAGACCTTCAATTAAATGCACATGTTCCTGTGAAATGTAAATTCTATCTTAGCCCAGTTTTTATATCTTGGGGAATAATATGTAAATTCACTCCAAACTCCTGTTACTGAATTCACATCTTCCATATCAAATTTGTTCATAAATTTCGTCAAAAATCTACCCTCCTTTGTTATACTTTCCCTTCTGGGTCTCCAGACACATATTCACTGCTGCAAATCAAATTCCATTCCCCACCTGCAAGTAATATTCCTTGCTGAAAACTGATTATATCTCCCAGAAATGTCTTAAGCTATGTTGTTACAGTTTTAGGTGGAATACAAATGCATGCCAGTGTAATCCTCCTCCCTTGCCAGTAACCCCTTAGCACAACCTCTTCTATCACTGTTGTAGCTCCTCTTGCAGTTAATATAAGTTCTTCTCTTTTCCTTTGTCCCAGATATTCTGTCGAATAACCATCCTGAAAAATGTCTTTATCAAAAGTCACATGTTCAATTCTTTCAAGTCTTGTCTCCTGTAACATAGCTATTTGCACTCTGCATTTTTAATATAGTTCACTATTCTTTCTTTTTGGGGTTTATCTGTGAGGCCATGGACATTTGAAGACATTACAAAACACATCATTGTATTAAAAAGTTGTTATTCCCACCTTTTATGTATAACACCTTTTTGTTAAATGTTTAGTTCCAGCTTTTGTGCTACATGCATACACTGGTAGGTTGCACTTTTATGCAGTTGTTTTTTTGTCATATCCATTTGAACCTATGTCACATCTTGCACAACATTCTGTTTTTTTGAAACCCCTAAAAAAAAAAAAAAAAAAAAAAAAAACAAACAAACCTCCAGTACCCCCTAAACCTATTAGTTTAATACTAACAGACAAAATAATGTACATCTTCAAATATTGAAGTTTTACCCTCTTAATATGAACTAATGTCCCAAACTGATAGCCACACTCAGACTTGAGTTAACCTGAAAGAATGGTTATCCATCTAAGATGCATGATGCAGCCTGTGCTTCTAAGTGCTAACTGGTTTTGTCTTATCTTTATAGTTCTCACAGCTGTGAAAACCCTAAATGCTTTCAGAGAACATGATGATCTAGCCAGTTTCTGTTTTTGTTTCTTTTTTTCACAGCCAGTCACTCTCCAACAGACTAACCAGTTTCTCTTTATCAGATTGTCACCATGGAGACATGATAACCAGACAGCCAATTTCTCATTATCAGATTGTCTCCATGGAGACATGAGAACCAGTCAGTCAGTTTCATTTTATCAGATTATTTCCCTGGAGGTACGGGGGCCAGGTAAGCATACTCTGTTTCATTTACTTGCTTTCTCTCAAAACTAGTTACTAAAGCAATCTAAGGTCGTTGAGCATGTTAATTTTTCTTTTGTCATGCTCTTTTAACCAGGCTTTTTTTAAACACTACAATGCCTACATTTCTTAAAACAGAACAAGAAGAAAGAGAGAAGGGAGAAAGAAAGTAAAAAAGACCAGTGCCTATTTACAATCCCCATTACACTTAAAAAAATAATTTGGAAAATGTATTTTATAGGATGCAAAGAAAACTATATACCACAAAAATAGTACTATTAAGAAAAAAGTTTTCTTTACTTAGTTAACTTTCTCGCCTCTCTTCCCCTCCCCAAAGCATTTTTCTGAACATTAACAACATGAAGTAGGATATGTACTTCAGAGTCCCTTATAAGTCCAACAAATTTTGAAAGTCCGGTATTTCCAGATTTTCTTGTTAAATCATATTTCACAAATATAGTTATTTCATTCTAATGCCACCACAAGTTACTGGTTTTATTACTGTTCATCTCCATTTCCAACGTACTTCCAGTTCTTCTAGTCAACTCTCATGCTGCCTTCCTTCTGTCCAACATTTTCTGTTTAAACAGTGGAAAAGGTTTCACAGGTACAGACTCTCTGTGGTCTTTATTACCAGAAGAATAAGAAGCAGAATCTCCTTCTGTTTCATAGCTCATTTTTTGTTGGACAAACTTTTGTGTTTCCTCCTTAGCATGTACTTCAGAAAATGATTTTGACCCTCCAGGGTAGAATAGCTTGGAAGACAGCTGGGTGCACAGCAGTTTGAATCTCACACCTGCGCCTCAACATTCCTTGAAGAGTGGAATGAATTTACTCCTCTTTTGCCTGGTGTACAATGAGTAATCATTCTCCACAAACACTCTGCTGTTTCCCACTTTTAGTATTTTGTCAGAATGAACTCCTCCTGCTGTACGATTGCATCTTTACTGTTAAAGATCTAAGTTGCTTTCTCAGACAGGTTTGGAGCATACACACGATGTGCTCTTTCAGCTAACAACTCTTGTTGTGGAGTAACAGTCCAGTTGCTTATTTGTGCTTTCATAAAATTAATGCAGTGTATTCCTTCCAGCTTCTCTGGAATAGATGAAAATCTCAGGATCTGAAGTTCTTGTTTTCATTTGGTCTTCAACCTGTGGGAATACGGATCCAGTACGGATCTGACTTGGCCACATTTTCTAGCATCGGGTCCAAGCTTCTCCCCTACCCATAGTGCTCCTGTTTCCCTCCTCTCCCAGATCTCGTTTTCGGATTGTGATAATCAGCAGTGTGGTTTATAGCTCCGAGCTTCCTTAGTTTTAAATTTATTTTCAGTAATTAAATATTTTCTATTTTACTCTGTAATCATCTGTCTTTCCTCAACTACCCTATCCCTTTGTGCTAGTTCGTGGTTTAAAAAAAAAAAAAAAAAAAAAAAAGTTCATCTCTGTCTCTATCACTTTTTGTTCCCACCTTTCTTTCTTTCACCCTTTACTTGTGTGTGATCTCCTCTAGCCATGGCAGAGCCATCCAAACTTGGCTTTAGGAAACGTACTGAATGTGGCCACAAGCTACCCCCCTCGGATGACTGCTCCTTGTGTTTAGTATGTCTTGAGGTTCAGCACTTAGAGGCCTCCTGTTCGATCTGCATAGGTTTCAACTCCCATGCATTGATCGACAGGAGGAACAAGCTGATTTTTGAAGGGCCTCCTTCCTTCGGAGGCAGCGGTCTCCTCTACCTCTTTTGTCCCGGCTTCTGGAACTCAACCTCCCTCTAAGAAGTCTGGGGACAGGGAGAAGGTTTGTTCCAAAGACCAGGACAGGCCTAAAAAGCAGTTCCCTGACAGCACTTCCATCGAGGGACTTCTGGCCAAGTCTCAGCCAGATCTGTCCCAAGACTTACCTCAGCTATGGTCTCCTCGTTTTTCGCTGGAGATTTCCTGAGGCAGTCTCCCCCTTCCTGCCTCCCCTGGGTGCCATTCCAGGCCCAGGTCAGTGGCTTCTTCCACCTGGTCCACCCATAGTATTTCCAAAGCAGAGGTGGACAGGATGATGCGGAGGTTCACCCAGACCCATATCCAGATGGGAGTCTTGCCTGCCCAATCCCCCTCGAGGCTGGGAACATGCACTCTGCTTTCCTACTGATTGCTTCTTCTCCAATCCAACCCCCACTTTTGGAGTAGTCTGCTCTGAGGTTTCCTGGCATAGGGGGGTTGGCACCAATATTCCCAGGAACATCAACTAAGACTGTTGTCTGAGTGACTCTGCTTCGTCACTTTCAGAGCCGTCTGACTCTCGGAGCCGTAGTCTCAGTGCTGGATCTGAGGGGGTGTCAGCTTTGGGGTTTTTTGAGTCAGCCCTTCCACTTGGAGTCTCGGCTCCTGGAGGCTTGGATCCAGCTCTCCCTTCAGTGTAGAGAGCCATGGATCTGGTCATACTCTCCCCTGCTACCAGCATTTGCTTGCCCTTTGCGTTTGATGTGGTGAAGAGGGTTCTCTCGGCTCCATCAAGACCCCCTGGCTCTGTCTTCCTCTGAGTCCATCCTGGCTCCCTATCTTTCTGACCAGGAATCTGCCTTCCTGCCCCCTCAGAGACAGCTTGTTGCCACTGTGCCCCAGGGGTTTCTCCCCGGGATCTTCTTGAGTCCTCCCCAGAAACTCCCCCTGAAGAGCTCCCTCGGAAACATACGTGCAAAAGGAGGCACTTGGACTCACCACCGAAGACACTGACTTGGAGGAAGGGGAGGGTTCCCCTGATCACCCCCAGAGGATGGCTTCTTCGGCGACATCTTGGAAATCCTATGCCAGAGTGGTGATGGTCTACCCAAAAACCCAACCCAAATGAGTTGGTGTTCCTGGAGGCATTTGGCAGATGACCCTCTACTTCCTGGGTGTCCCCCTCCTGCGGATCCTCTCGTGGACCTCATTTCATCCAGGGCATGGAAGGAACTGGACACGGTAGAGCCTATTCCCAAGTACCCTGATAAAGTCCTCAGCGCCTCATCCCACAAGCAACACTGGTTGAAGGGATCCCTGGTAGATGCTATGGTGGTGGTGGTGGCCACCAAGAAAAAACTCACTCAGGAGAGTTCTTCAGTCCATCCGCCAAACCGAGAATCACAGGCCATGGATAGTTTTGGGAAGCAAACCTACGCCTCAGTCATGTTTGCTTTGTGTGCACTGAATTACATGGCACGTGTCATCAGACTGCAGTGGGACCTGGTCAGGGAGGTTGCTGAGTCTGCCCCAGGGTCCATGTTGGTGTAGGAGAAGGTGTTCTCCTGTATGGCCACCCTTGCCACCATTTCCAACACTTCCATGAGGCTCCTGTCGCATGCTACTGAACGTGCCTCTAGGGTGGCCAGAATTGGCTCCGGCTTTGTGCTTTCTCTGAGCCCTTCAAGGCATCATTTACGAATGTCCTCTTTGATGGTTCCACACTCTTTGGTAAGACCATTAGAGACACCTTGGTTCAGAGCGAAAAGGATGGGAAAACCCTGTCTGCTGTCAGGATTCACTTCTCAACCCCACAACGATCGCTTCCTAGGAATCATCATGGGGCGAGGAAGATGTGGTTCCGAAAGTCTCATGGCTTTTCCCACAATGCTCAGAACTCATCTTTCCCCAGAGGCAGAGGGGGTCTGAGGACCCAAGGATCTTGGGATTCTCTCCCAGACAGACCCTCGCATCAGCCCTGAAGGGTTGCCTGACTGCTTGTCTCTGGAGGCAGTTGGGGGGGGGGGCATCTTTCTCTTCACCCAACGACCTGCGAGTTGATTACAAATGGTCGTTGGGTGTTACAGACCATATCCAGAGGATATTCAATTCCCTTTCTTTACCTTCCAGTCCCCCCCCCCCCAAATCATCTCCCGAACGTCCCACCTGGGCAATAGGAACAGGCAGCAATAGAAATCTTCAGGCTGCTTTAAAAGTGAGTTATCCAGCCCATCCCCCAGACCAATCCGGCTCAGGCATCTATTCCAGGTTCATTTTAGTGCCAAAAGAAAACAGGGGACTTTTACGACCCATCCTTCATCTTTCAACCTTAAACATGTCAGTTGCCAAGACAAAGTTTCGGATGGTTACACTCCAATCCATTCTGCCCTTTCTGCAGATAAACAACTGGATATGCTCTGTGGACCTCCACTTCGCATACTGTCACATCAAGATGCACAGATGTTCTCTGGGTTCCTCCAGTTCCAGCTGGGAGCTAGTCATTATCAGTTCAGAGCACTCCCCTTTGGGCTCACCACTGCCCCTAGGGTGTTCACCAAAATGATGGCAGTAGTGCCGGCTCAACTGCAGCTGTAGGGGTTCCAGGTCTTCCCCTGCCTGAACGACTGGCTCCTTTCCGCTCCCTCCAGGCATCTTCTGTTTTAAGCCCCAGGGATCCCCTTCTCAAGACTGCTCACCACCTCGGTATAACAATCAATCTCAACAAGTCCCCCAGTTGGTACCAGCTCAAGTTCAAGATTACATTTGGGGCTCGCTTAGATACTATCCAGAGCAAGCCGTTACTAACTCTGGACAGATTATCTTTCTGACATCATGTCAATTGCATTAAAGTGTCCCACTGCAGATGCAGTTCTTTGGGTGCTGGGGTCCATGGCGACCACGATTACCTTTATTCCAACAGCTCGCCTCCACATGAGGGTTTTCCAATGGAGTCTGGCCATCTAGTGATCTGTGGTAGACCTGCCCTTATCTCATTCGGTTCGGTTATCTCGAGCATACAGGGATTCACTTCTTTGGTGGCTTTTTGGTGGCTTCAGTGCCCGGATCTCCTTCAAGGCTGTCCATTTATTCTTCCACACCTCGGTTACCACAGATGCCTCCCTGCTTTGGGGAGGGGGGGCATTGCATGGGAAGGACAAGCCAAGGCACGTGGTCTTCCCTGGAGATTCGTCTGCATATCAGTGTTCTGGTGGTGAGGGAAGCTCTATTAGCATTGCAAGCTCTACATGCCCATCTTCCCCAAGGGACAATTGCCATCCAGACAGACAATATTTCTGTAGTCTGGTTCATCAGTAAACACGGGGGAAATCAGATCTTACCCTCTTTGTCACGAAGCCATGAGACTGTGGGAGTGGGCGATCTCCTGCCAATTTCTGGTGACAAAGCACATTCCGGGAGGTCCAACATACTGGTGGACAGGCTCAGCAGATCTGTCCCGATGCATTATGAGTGGTCTCTGAATCCTTCAGTAGCGGAACAGATCTTTCTAAAGTGGGGTCAGCCTTGCTGCGATCTCTTTGCCACTGCTTCCTATGCGAAGTCCAGCAAGTATTTCACTCTGAACACCCTTCCAGGGGAGTTCCCCCCAGAGACGCTCTAGTTCATGCTTGACCCTCTGGTCTACTGTATGCTTAACCTCCACTCCCTTTAATCCCGAAATTCATTCAGAAAGCTCAATGGCTGGGGAGCTTAGTTATCCTCTTTGCCCCCTTCTGGCCTCACCAAGTTTGGTTCCCTTCTCTGTGGTCTCATGCGATGTGTCCTCCTTGGACACTAGATCCAGTCTGGGATCTGATTATACATCCCTCAGGGATCCCACACCCAGATTTACCCTGAAGCTCACTGCTTGGCTGCGCCAGTTCCAGTGATAGTTAGGACTCCCGGGCTGTCGTCTCCAATCAAGAAGATTTTGATAGCGGCTCACAACTCTTCCACCAGGAAGGTTTATTCCAGTAAATGGAGGCATTTTTCCTTATGGGCTTCTCAACATGATCTGGACTCCTTTACTGTTCCAATCCTTGCCATTTTGGAGTTTTTGGCATATATTTTCAATCAAAGTGCTAGTTTTTCTACAGTAAAGGTGCAATTGGTAGCGATAGCCAGTTTTCACATAGGAGAGACTATGGCTTCTTTGGCTTCTTCCAAACTTTGTAAAGCCTTTTTGAAAGGCACCTTTTTACTTCAGCCTCCAGTCAAGGGCTCACTACCCCCTTGGGCTCTTATCTTAGTTCTACAAGCTTTGATTTCTTCCCCTTTTGAATCTGCAGCTGCAGTTGACTTACAGTTCCTGTCTTGGAAGACTGTTTTACTGACCACTGTTACCTCAGCCAAGAGAGTTTGGAGATCCAGGCCTTATCTGTCAAAACTCCCTTGCATGGTGTTTCATAAAGACAGGATTTCTCTAAGAATGAATCCCTCATTCCTTCCAAAAGTGGCATCAGAATCTAACATTAACCAGGTCATCAATCTCCCTGTCTTCTTTCCCAATTTCCAGAATAAGGGAGAGTATAAATTGCACTAAATTGATGTTCATAGACAACTGCATTTCTATTTACATAGAAGAAAATCCTTTCGTAAGTCTGATCAGCTTTTTGTTTCCTTTTCTAAGTCTTTCTTAGGAAAACCATTGTCAAAGGTAACTGTTGCTCTTTGGATCTCTGAGTGCATTGGGCCTATCGAACAAAAGGGTTATCCCCACCTGGACATGTCAGGGAGCATTCTACCAGGGCTGTAACTACTTCTGCAGCTTTTTGGTCTAGGGTTTCCGTAGATGACATTTGCTTGGCAGTTTCTTGGGCATCATCACATATGTTCATCTCTCATTACAAGGTGGATTTCCTTTCCAGAGGTAGGGCATCCTTTGACTCAGCTGTACTCTGGAAGATCCTTCCATGTGGACCTCCCAGGGTTCATTGTTAGCTGGGAACTCTGTCCCACAGGTTGAAGACTAAATGAAAACATCAACTTCATATAAAGAAGTTATGTACTCACCATAACGTTCCATCTGATTTGTTGCTTTTTATTTGTCTTCAAATGTCCCTTCCCCCTGCTTTATGTGGGCTGTGTAGTGTACTGGATAGCAGAGGCATAGCCCCTATTCTGGCAGCCCTTTTTCTTTAGTGAGCTAATGGGTGATAATGCCAGGGGTTTAGGCTTATGATTAGGCTGAGGTACTATGGTCTGTAGCAAACTCGATCTGAGGGGAGGAGGGCGACAGGAGCATTATGGGTAAGGGAGGAGCTTGGACCCGATGGTGGAAAATGCGGCCATATCAGATCCGTATTCCCACAGTTGAAACAAATGGAAAGCAACAACTCAGGTGGAACATTATGGTGAGTACATAACTTTTTTTCCCCTACGTGTGTGATACCTTAAACCTCTTGTATTAGAGACCCATGGATATATGCAAATGACTCCTTAAGGACATCGTGTTTCAGCTATATGTCTTCTGAATGTCTATGACTTTTTACTTTTTCTTTTTAAGTGTTTGTGGGTACATTCAGACCAATAAAGCCAAACCACACTAGTTGTGAAACTGTTCACTTATGCTGTGCTCCTGGGATATTTTGCAAACACCTTAATGGTTATGGACATCAGCTGGGTGTAAAGACCCTGTGTTTGTGAATTATAGTCAAACATTCCGCTTATGCTGTGCTGAAGAGGTCATAAGAAGGCCAAAACATGCATGTCAACAGCTAGTTTTATATTTCATATGCATATATACCATGGGCCTTTATTGCAGGAGGTTTAAGATATCACACAGTGAAAACTCTAGCTTGGCTAGATTTTTCTTGTAGTTTTTACTAATTGGTTTGTCTTTATCTTTTTACTCTATGGTTGAAATATTTTATACTTCTACATAAATAAATATATATATATATATATATATATATATATATATATGTGTGTGTGTGTGTGGGTGTGCATGTATGTATATATGGGTATGGGTGTGTGTGTGTATATATGTATATAAAGTTTGTGTGCGTATATATTTAAGCAATAACCCATGTTTGGGTGTGGGTAATGCTGGATTTGCCCACAGTTGGTGTGGTTTGGTCATGAGGACAAAGCCCGAGTAACCAAACAAAGCCAAATGTGGGTAAATCCAGCATTGCCCACACCCAAATGTGAGTTATTGCTATTATACAATGACATTATTTAAGGAAAAAACAGTACTTACATTTCTTAAATAACATCTTTGTATAATTCCTCTGTGCTGACCTTCCGTGTTTTTCCGGTATTGTGGGGCTTTTTCTGATGTACTGCGCATGCATATGGGACTTGCATTCCAATGCTTACCCAGTACATCAGTGCTTTGGAAAGGAAGCAACTGAAAAAAGAAGGTCTACATTGCTCCTTTTTTTTTTTTTTTTTTTTTAAAGGTTTCTAGCAGTTTTAGGGGTAGGAGAGAGGCAGAATGGAGGAAATGCAAAGAAAATCAGGTATATGTCTTTAGTTTTAAACAACGTACCTGATTTTCGTAGTATTTCCTCCATCCTGTTGTGCTCATATGTCCGGAGTCCGGATTACAGATTTTTTCATTTTTGTTTAAAAATAAATAAATAAATAAATAAATAAAATATAACTTACAGAATATAACGATGGAAAAAAGTCCTTTTTCCGTTGATATATTCACGGATTTAGAATGGGCACACTGGTTTGGCTGGCCAATCGGTGTGCTCATTTTAGAATATTAATGGCCAGTCATTGTATAAATATATATATATATATATATATATATCTGTGTGTGTGTGTGTGTGTCTGTGTGTGTGTGTATATATATATATCTATGACCATCAAGCAGCAAGTGATTGAGTACAAATGTTCACTCAGCATCCATTCTTTTTGCTTGCAGGTGGTCATGCCCCTCCTGAATTTCCCATAGTCCATGGCAATTATATGTAAATGCAGCAATCACACTACAGTTGTGAAAGGGAAAATTACACAGTCCCCAGTGTACCACAACCTCGCACACATTTAAAAAGCCAATATGTCCGCTCAGCTGATTTTCAACCACTCGTATGAGCTTTTTACCTGCTTGCTGTATAACGATCATATTTTTAAGTTGTTTTATCTGCTATATGTCTAGTATTTCTAGAAGAAGTTTTTGTTATACCTTTAATTTTACAAGCTGTCTAATAATAGTGGCTGTGTTTCTTTACCTTTCACTTGACAATCATCTCATACATTTCCACTGGATATCGCATTGCTCTGTATAGTTTTTGCATACTAACAACTGCAGCAGTTATCCTATGTATTTTCCTTACCCACTTAGGTAATATCTTCTTAAACAGTTACTGGTTGTTTTTAAGGATTTTGTGAGTTATTAGTTTGTCTGATTCAAGATATGAAATTCTTCTGAAGTAGTTTTGTACCAGCTGGGAAACTACTCAGACATTAATGTTTAGTGTTACAATGACAATCTTATAAAAGGTAGTATAATCGCATATGATACTTACCGTGACAGTAGGTCTTTCAGGAGAGATCATTTTAACAGTAAAGATTAAATAATGTCTGATGAATGAAAAACATAGCCAAACCAAAGCTTGTGGAATGAAGCTCAAAACTTTATTTACATACAAGCGTTTTCATCTCAAAGTGTTAAGCACCAGACTTCATCAGATCAAAGAAACTCAGTCCAAACGGAAATAGAGAGAAAATCAATTAATTCATGACAATTAAAAATAAATACTTATTTTTATCTCCTTAAGGATTTTAATTTTAAATGACCACCAATAGGTGCTAATTCATTTAAACAAATGTCAAAAGGTTCGCCCACCAAAATATGTTTACAAAGTGGACAACATCCACATTTGTTCATAACATTAAATGAATTAACACAGTTCAATGAAACATGTTCAGTTAAGTTCTTATAATTTCAACCTTTTCTATATATAAAAGTGTTTTTCTCCTACTTTTTCTTTAAACATTTTGTTGTCATTTAGTAGAACCCAATTTTTAGTAATAATATTGTTATAAGAGCACCATCATTGCTAAACATCATAATAAAGGAATAGTTGAAATTTAATTTATTACAGTGTTCTGAAGATGGTACAATACCTAAAGAAGTTGGAACTGTGTCAGACTGACCGGGGATTACGGAAAAATAATTATTAGTGAAGTTGGATAAAATAGGGTTAAAATAACAATATTGTCTTTTTCGCACAACAGCATTAAGGTTAGAGACAAAATCAACAAGGTAACCCCTTCTTTAAAACATATTAGTCAAAAATTCATACTCTCTAAAAAATTCATCAAAAGAGGTAACTATCCAATCTGCCCTTATAATTTGACCCTTCACTACAGATTTTTTTTCTGGCCAAGGGGGTGGGAAGCTGTCAAAGTGTAGAAACTTAAGTGTGTTCATGGTATATTTTACAGGTACAGACTCTATGAACAACATCCTTTTCAAGAAGAAGAACATCCAAACAGTGTATAGAACTATCACCCAATTCATCAGAAAAACATGAAAAAGAAGTGGTGCTATTAATATATTCCATAAAATCAGGGGTAAGTTTTGTCTTTCTTCCCAACAGTAAATGTGTCATCCAAGAATCTTAAATATAACTCACAGGCTTCAAGCCAACTACTGTTAAATAAATAATGAGTTCTCATTCAAGCAATAAAATTAGCAAACACCCCCCCCCCACACACACAAGCAGCCCCCATAGCAACACCTCCTTTTTGAAGGAAACATTCCTTCTCAAAAATAATGTAATTGCTCTTCAGCACAATTTCTAAAAGTTCTTCATATAAATTGATATTTTCTTGAACAATACCTTTCCTAAGTAAATATTCAGTGATCTATAGAACACCCACTTCATGCGGAATCACTGAATAAAGATCTTTGACATCAGTGGTAACGAAGATAACTATATCATCATAAGTTAAGCTGTTATAATGTCTTTAAAAAAAACACAAAATAATACATAAATAGGATTCAGTTTACAAAAAATGTTTTAACTTTAGCAAGAGGGGACACTAATAGAAAAATGGGCATCAATGAATGGGGCACATAGGTGGACCGGACAATTTTTTATGGATTTTGGGATGTGCAAAAATAGTAGGAATGACGGTTCTCATCATAAAGATATTTGTAGTCCTCTAAAGAAATACGTTTTTCAAGAAGCATATCCTTAAGTTGTAAATGAATTCTATGGTATGCAACATTCATGTCATTCCTAGAAGTAGATTTATAAGTATCATCAAATAAATGTTTATAAACTCTTCCTAAATCATTTTTGTCCATCACCACTAGACCCCCCCACCTTTATCAGGTTGCATCAATCTAACCTTTAAAGTTTTAACCCATTGAAGCAATTCAAACTAATTTATAATTACCCTGTCTGCAGTCATATTGCAAAGCATATCTTAAGTCAAGTTTCAAACAAAGCCAGGATAGGGTATAGAGGTGGACTTACGACACTGTTAATCCGTAATGTATTTGGTATGGACGTTGAGGTGGAAGTCTCAGAAAATATAAGAGCCAAATTCAGCTTCCTAATGAAGAGCTTAAAATCCATTAAAGTTTCTGCTGTGTTAGCTCTTTGTGTAGGTACAAAAGTGAGCCCTTTCAAAAAAATGTCAGCAACTGAAACATCAAAAGTTTGTGAACAATAATTGTAAATGGTAAAATCACCAAGAGAGTTTTGAACCAAAACTGGCATCAAAGTCTGATGTACATTTTTCATGTTCATTGAAAAAATATCAGTAACCCCCCCTTTTCCCCCTTAAAGGCAGGTTGAACAGAGATTGATGTGTTGAAAAATGAAAAAAAGTTCCACATTTGTTGCAATATTCATTATCTCCGCCTCCCATTCATCTTCCTGCTGAGAGGGAGTAGACAATGTAGATTAAGCGGTCTCCTAAACCATTTCACTCATTGGTTGCAAAATAGGGGCGAATAAAGTTTCCAAAATTCACGCTGGTTCAAAAGATCCAGATGAAAATTTAGTAACATTAACCTCAGCAAATGACAAAGTTAAAGAACAACAAGACTGGAAAAAAATAAAATCATACAACAATGTAGAAATTGTCTCCCTTTCTTGTTCTGATTTTCTTTGAAAGGGCATTAACATGTCATTCACTATGGGTCTATGTTAGCAACTCGAATACTGTTTCATCGAGACATACGTGTCGAACTTGCAGGTAACCGAATGGCCAGATCACTGATTTTTTTTTCCAAGGGAAAAAATCAGTAGGTCAACTACACATGACACACCAGTGCAAACATTATAAAGTGGGGAGCTTTACCCCCCCACACCCCCCCCTAACTAAATATACTAACTCTGAGATCGCAGTACAGTGGGGAAAAGGGCACATTCACAGCGACGGCCAACCAATCTTTTTCATTAGGAAAAAAATTGGTGATCTGGCTGTTCCCTTACCTGTGAGTTCGACACGTGTGTCGATGAAACAGTATTCGTGTTTCCATTCCTTTTATTTGCTAATATAGACCCTTCACTACAATGTCCATTATCTCAGTTTTCCCATTCAAGTTCTTGTTGAAAGCAGATTGGCAAGGTTGTTGAGGTATATCCCGATTCCTTTCCTCCCATTGGTTCTGATATGGGGGTGAGGGTGGATTCTGATAATCCCATTGGTTCCCTTGACTCGAGTGTAAGTTCCATTACCTTATCCTTTCTGAACAATGAAGTTCTGGAAAATCCTGATTAGCTGGAGCTTGGTTAACATAATCACTAGTCGAACCTTACTGTCTGTTCGCATTATCACCATTAAGTGAATTAGAAGAATCAGTATGTTTTCTTCCCCATTCTTGTGAATTCGGTGGACTTACAGTATGCTGAATCCTGAGCATACTCATTAATATCACATTATAACTTTATTTTCCTTTCTTTAATTTTATCTATGATTTTATCAATACTAGAAAAGATATTAGCATAAACAGTCAGATTTTGATCAAATAAAAGATTAGTAGTAATAATGTTGTTTAGAATACTGGTCTCTGTCATAAGTTCATCAATAAGAAATAACAAGTCCATATATTTGCAGCCTTATTTATCAAACAAGGCTAACAGTTCTTTGTGTAAGGTGGGATTCCTAATTAAACCGATAGGATACTTCCAAGACCTGAGACCTTTTAGAACTCTGCTGGTAGAAATACATTTACGGAGATAGGTGTTTTCAATTTTTAGCTTACTTAACTTAGTGAGTTTATACTCAAATCTAAGTTATCCCTAAAGGTAGTAGACAATGGTAATCTGTTGTTAATTGTAAAATCCAGCCTCCATGATATCTAGTTATTGAAGAAAGGAAAACTGGAATTAAGGGAATAAGAATTATCAATTATAGTTGTTGCTGTTATATAGTACTCTTATTTTCTTGGACAGTTTCATCAGTAAATAAGGTTATGCCTGTGCCAGTGGCATAGAAGGATAAAAGCATAAGTACAGCCCAGGCTACCTATTTGATTAGCTGCTCGGGGCTTGATGGCGTAGGTCCCCTTGCACATCTTACTAATGCACAGTAATACTAATTCCCTGCCACTGCCCCCTGCCCCTTACTCTAACCCATACATTATCTTACCAAAAACATTTCTGTAACATTACCACTATTCAGTCATATTTGGTCTGATTAAAGAAGCAGTTTTTTTATTTATTTATTTTTTTATTTTAGGGAAATTAAAAGGGAGTTTTGGTTCTTTTTGCCATTCTTTTTTCTGTTTTCGTTTTTTCAGTCATTTGTTTTTTCAAAACACAAGGATTCATCAGGCTGTTTAATTCTTTTACATTTCTGTGTTCGATTCTGCACTCATATTATCACACACACAAACACACACACACAAAATATATTATTATAGGAGAAGTGATTGATGGAACTGTACTATCAAAAACCAAAACCGTAGAATTTTAACACACAAAAAAATGATGACAACCAAATAAATATAAAAAAAGCCGATGATTTTGTAGGGTGCAAGCCCCCCACCCCCACCCTGCATCTCTGAACATTGCAACTTCAGGACTGCACAGCAGTAAGGAAAGAAAGCACTTTAGAACGCACACTATGCAGTCCTGTTACTTGAAGAATCTGCTTGCCAACTAAATGTCTTTGGTAGTTCTGTCAGCAAACAGGTTCATCTGTCAAAAAGGCGTGATCCATATTTATGTTCTTATGTATATGTACGCATGTTTGTGTGTTGCTGTTTTAACCCTTGATGGTAGTTGCCACTTGGTATTTGCCAGTACATTTATTTATTTTTTTTATTTTACATTTGTTGACCGGGCTAGTCTTGCTGGATACATGTCCATTTTCAGCAGAGGCCCGAGGAGAAAAGCTCCACTATATACTAAGTACATTACATAAAAATTTACTATTCTAAGATATAGCTAAAATCAGAGAATACAAAACAGAGGATTGAAAGGATAATTTCAAAGAGAATCAAGTTTACAATATGCAGTTAATTAAATATCAAACAACTGTGCAAAATGTACATACTTAAAAACTCAACAGTAAAAGGAACAAAACTAATGTAGAGTAGAGATGAAAGAGTGGAGGAGAAACAGAGTAAGAGAAACAGGTTAGTCAGGTGTACTGCAGGAACAAAGCCAATGATTTTGGAAGTACCGTTTAATTTTCTGTTTGAAAAGTGGCAGGGATGTAGTCAGAGTTATGTCACAAGGTAAGAGATTCCAACTTCTACCTATTGTGTTACTGAATAGGGAATCACCTGCTGTGTTGTTTGCCTTTATAGATTTTGTCATGAGTTTACTAGATGAGCGAAGTGAGTTAAGATTGTTGTAAGGGATTAGAAGTTGTGAGAGTATAGGGGTATTGTCAGGTTGGTGTAATATATTGTGGGCAATAGTGAGTTGAGGAATTATAATGTGGTTTTGAACTTCAAGCCAGCCTAGTTGTTTTAGGTTTATACAATGGTGGGTCCTAAAGGGGTTACTAGTGGCGTTTAGCTATATTGTTATAGCAAGTAGCAAGTTTGTTTAGATTGGTTTTCTTAAGGTTTGTATAAATTGGGGAAGCATATAGGAGGGTAGATAAAAGGTGAGATTGTGCAGTCTTGGTTCTAGTTATTAGGGTTAGGAAAGGTTTGATACGATATAGGGAACCTATTTTTCTGTTAACTAACCTGATGTTGTTGTTAATGTGCTGGTCGAAGGAGAGATTATTGTCAATGGTTATTCCTAGAAGTTTTGTAGTTGGATCAGGAGAGATGATAGTACCATTATTTGAGGAAATGGAGAAGTTTAAGGGGGGGGACCGAGTGGTGGGGGTGAAGAGGAGTAGTTTTGTTTTTTTGGCATTTAATAGGAGAAACCGTCTAGAGAACCAAGTTTCTACAGTATTAAAGGTAGTTTGGGTCAGTGAGATCAGCTCAGTGGAGGAAGGTGCTGAGCAGATAAGGGTAGAATCATCTGCGTATTGTATGCAGGTTGCTTGTGGGATCGCAGTCTGAAGATCATGTTCTTAAGTTTTGGATATCTGCATGTCTGTAGTAATTACCTTTTTTTTTCTGTTGCATATACATAGCATGCAGAAGCAGTGGTTTTGGGTATTATGGTTATTAAAAAAAATATTTTTTATAAATTGAAAGCCTGACAATTAAACCTCATAAGTTTTAAGTCTAATTTTCATTCCATTGTATTGTTTATTCAATCTTTATGTAGCATTTGTTAAAATTCAATGGATTCAGACAAGACAGACACTTTGAAGCTGCTTTAGCTTTACATTCACAGCTGTCTGTTCTTTTCTCTCTCTCTCCACATTTTCCATATTGTGGGAAGATGCAGATGTATTTTTTCTTAGTCTAGTAAGAGTAAAATGCATAAGTCTGAGAAATGGGAAAAGTAATAAAATGTGCAAAGGAGAGAGAAAAAAATAAGAAAATGTTTGTCCCCTGGTTTTTACCAAATGTCTGCTTTTTCGTCACCCTCTTGACCGGCTTGTTCCTGTCATATTAAGACTCTGGCACCTTCCAGATTGGACAAGGGTCCCACAGCTGTTTTCTCAGGCTGGAGGGACCAGTTAGCCTGTTCATTTTCTTGGATAGAGCCAGCCTGGACACCCCCTGCTAACACATTGGCACTCCTAACTCTTGCAGTAGCTTTGTTGGACTCCACTGTAGTTGCTTAATATAGGAAACATGCATGCCTTGACACACACATTCCTCGACTTTATTGCACTTTGCCCCACTGAATAGCATGTGCTTATCAGGCCCATTTTCTGTAGATAGTACCCAATGCTTCATCCAGGTGTCATCCAGAATAGAAAGCCAGAGCTAAATTCATTCTTTGTTAGTTTTAAGGGTCCCTGCTTTTAGAAACACATTTCTTATTTTTTTGTGTGTTAGAGACAGTATTGGTATGCAGCTGTCACCAGTATCCAAACAAGGAAGCACAGGGTGTAAACAATTGAAGCATGGTGTTCCAGATATATTGGTGTTTGTGACACTGACGTCTCTGCAAATGGATGCCTGGTAATTCTAAATTCTCTGAAATTGTTTTAGAGGTGATACAATTGTTGTGTCATTACTCTTGAAACAACTGACACTAGTTCAATTCATGCATTTTGCCTACTCTGTTTCACCTTGTGGTTGATTACTAGGGTATTGCCTAACAGAGAGTTTGACTCTTCTTCCCGGGTCAGTAATCAAGGAACCTGAAATCCTCACCATTGACACTGTAGGGGGACGTTCACTTGGAATACAAATGGATACACTCAGTATTTGCAGATGCAGACCTCTGTGCATCAAGCACAAATTCCCTTGAGAGCACATAGGGAACAGTCAACCTGAGGTCTGGATTTCTTTGTCCGTCTCCCTCCAGGTCCCTAGTAAGACTCCACTGTTAAAGCTATAAGGTTGAGACCTCAGCTGACTGTTCAAGCCAAGTCCTCCAGCACCCTCTCTGTGAAACCAGTGCTTTGTGTCCCTGCTCCAAGTAGCTGACACACACACACTTTGAGATTTGATTTACACATACATGCATGCATGCGTGCACACACACACACACACACACACACACACACACACACACACATGCACATACACATACACCTGGGAAAAGCTGGCACAGATTTACCAGCTATGCCCCCTTCTGCCCAGACTATAAAGTAGTTACCCTACCACCAGCTACTATAAGGCTCTTGCAAGGGTACCCAATTATACTGAGTGAAATTAATATTAATATAAATGGTAATATTGACCAAACAGCCAGGCTTTCAGGAGTGGACACAGTGTCACCAGTAGGGATAAGTACTCTCAAAGGTTAAAATATTTTCTAAAAGGGCAGCCACAATGAAAAGTTTAAATACACTTAATAAATAGTAAAAGAACATGAAAATGTGAAATATCTGTTTACAGTAAACACCAGAGTTTAATTCACAGGAAATATTAACATAACACAGAGTAGATTAACACAGTTACAGAAAAACAGTACTTGACTAATATCACTATATATTTCTAACTGATTTAGTGAATTACTATCCCTGATCACTTACTAGAGTAAGGCAAGATGAAGTAGGTGAGGGATACTTCTATGTCAGGTTCCAAGGAACAGACTTCCCTGAGATTTCAGTCTCATGTAATATTAAAAGATTATTTCTGTATAAAATGACATCACATACATCTGGTCATCTGACTTCTGGTTCCCTTGCAACCCCCTATTGCTAAAAACTGCCACTGCCAGGATTTAGCATCCACATGTCAATAATACACACTCAAGAGCTTTGCTCAGATCTGGTGTAGTTTCTGGAAGTCATAAAAACATAAAACACCTCCAGTCTTCTTACAGGAGCTAATAAACCATACTTCTTACAGACATTGCATCTCTGGCTTCATTCAAAACTGCGAGATAACACCTTTATGGCTTAGGCCCAGTAATTTAATTTTCTTACTGTTTCTCAAAGTCAGATGAATTTAGGTTAACCTCTTCTCTTCCAGTATCCTCTGTTACAATATATACATTTAAGCAGTTACAGTAATGCATGTACATTTCTTTTCTGCCCAGTAGGGCACACTGTTTATACATTTTAACACTATCAGCTTTACAAATACATTTTTTAACACAAGCATTTGTACAAATCATTTTGATAAACAAATGATACATAATTCTTTACAAAATTCTAGAGCTAGCTGTACTGGTATGTGTTACACATCCACTGCCCATGAAATAGTCCAAAGCACCCAGAAAATGAACTCAGCCACTGATCTAAGGATAATTCCAACTTTATTCAGCCAAAAAAAAAAAAACATCCACTGCTGTGTTTCTCCTGGCATAGCTGGCAATACCAATTATCGTCACAGAGAGACTTCCCTGATGATGACACAGTTCTTGCAGGAACTTTAATTGGTATTGCATTGCAGATGCTTAGAATTTGAGTGACAGCCCCACATAGGAGAGACATTGCTCGGTCATTGGTTCTAAAAGAAATGTCAAGTAAATTGAAACACACTGATGTATGTCTAGAGTGAAAGAGTGCAGCCGTGAAGCATAGGACATCACCCTTCCTCATCACAGTCTTTATTACTTGACACTCTTAAGATTTAAAATAGGACCAAAGTGTATTTTTCTGAACAAAATGTTGCTAAAAAAAGCAGTTGCCCCCACATGTAGGCGTGCACGTCTTGTACTTTGTCATTCATATCTACAAGTTTCAGTGCCACAATCTCAAGCAAGAGGACAGACTTTGTAGTCACTCTTACTTTGTTCCACAAGACCTTTTTTTATAGTTAGCCTTTGTTCTTCAGGTTATGCAGAAAACAGCAGAATGGCTTTTTAGTCGTAAGGATGAGTGTGAGGCAAAGCTCATAAGCTTCATACAAGCCCTTACGCAGATCTGTTGGTTTACCTGACCCTTACCGCTTTTGTTCACAGATGTAATTGACCCAACGTGGTATCTGTTAGATATTAATCAATTGACCCCTGAAAATATAAGTACTGTTTACTTGGCTTCAGAAAAGATGGTCAGGTTCTGTAAAATCCAAAACTGATTGAGGTAGTTAAATCAGTGATTTAAGGTAGCAGTAGTGCCTGCTTTGTATTAACCAATGTGCAAAATGCAGAGTTAGTCCTGTGGATCAGATTGAAAAGTGAGTCTGTGCTCAGCTGACCTATGCATGCATACTGCTAACTACATAGAATATGGGTCTTCCAAACTGGCACTCTTATTTGAATCTTGGAGAATAATAAAGGCTGTGCTGTAAGTTAGCACCACTTAGATGTACAACATCTTCTGACGTAGGGCATTTAAAAAATTTGTTTGTTGCCTTCTCTGTAAGGTGCAGCATGTCTTGCTAGCTTGGTGCAGGAATACATATTTTTATTAGGTGCCACAGTTCTCTCCACTTAATTTTGCTAAGGATCTTGTGAATTAAATAATAAGACCAGGCATGCCTCTTTTACAGGGCAGTTCTTTTTCCTGGCTCAGAATTGGTGAATCATTACTTGATTATGAAAAAGATGGAACAATTTTCTCAATTAACATGTATCACCTATGCAAACACCTATGAACCTAATCACCTGCCCTGCAGAGTGCCTTCATAATAGCTATGTTTTTTGAAACTTCTCATTAAGCTCATCTGTGAACATTCATAATGCTTAAAATATTTTATCTCAAGTGCTGTTGCAGTTAGAGAAAAAAAATCTCATGATTGCCATGATTTCTACATCTTTAGTTTAAACCTGATCATGTAGGCCCTTCAGTGCTGCACTTTCTATTGATGTTTGAGGACTTTTGTAGAGCATTTCTTCATTTCATTATGAATGCAGTTATGGACTCTGCATTTTCAATGAAAAACTTGGCTCTTCACAGTTGCAGAGAGGGCACAGCCAGAAAGAATTGCCAGCTTTGCCAAGTAAGAAAAAAAAGGAGATAAATTGGTTCAGTGATGCAGATGGATACAACACAGACTGTGATCTGTATGACCCAATGTGGTCTAGCTGATGAGGAAGAATGAGAGTGAGATGTCAACACTGTCTAACCCATCCTTGAAGGAGTGAGGTGGTCCATCCCACTGCAGTGTTAACATCTAGTGGAGAGGGGACGCACAGCTTGCAGTACTGTGGGCTGGGGATATCTGCTAGACTCTGCCCTACTGCATTTTTGCAGCAGCTGTAATGGAGCACATGTGGAAATATGTGCGCACACAAAGGAAGATGTATCAAGCCATTACACCAAGCATCAGGGTAGATGCTAGGTTTGAAAATGGGAAAATCGCTCATAGCTGCCTGGATGACAGCCCCATAACGACAGCTGTCACTTCAGTAATGGTGAGTAAATGGTAAGTAGTTGTGATGGCTAGATAATTAGCAGACAGTGGGGAAAAAAGAATATTAAATGAGAGGTCCCAGGGCCAGTCTTCATAGGACAGTCCAGAGAAGAGAAAGAAAGGCTCATCATACCATTAAATTGACTGGTGTGTTCCCATCTTCAGTTCATTGCCACTTTGTAAATTACCATAGGATCATAGAAAGTTACTAGGCTATTGGCCCTGAGGCCCTTATGAACCTAGCCAAGAGTTTAGCCCTTGCATCGACAAATCATTTGCTAAAAGGTATGAGATAACATGTTGGGGAGAACATTTAAAGAGAATGTAAATGGTAAAATATATAAAAATACAAATTTTGTATGTACAGCATGGGAAAAATGTAATTCTTACACTATACCACAGAAAAAAATGATTTTACAGTTTGTATTTTCATCAGTCTGCACAAGATCTTTACGCTGACGTGTAGGTGTTTCCCACTGTCATAAGTGTAAAGATTAGTGTGTCTCCAAAGGTTGTTACGTTTTCTTCTAAGGGAGTATTACTGAGATCTGTAATTAGTCAGGAGACTTGCTTACCTTATTAGAAAGCAGCCTACCCATCTCATTCCTGCTGACCTTTGGGTAGGAAAAGAGAATGTTGGGAATTCTATCAGAATTCTGTCATGTGCCACAAGTACACAGTGTGTGATGTTGAGGGCTCAATTGCTTCTGTAGAATTTTAGAATGAGGATTCCGACTTTTAATTTGAAACTGTACCATCCCCTAGTCATATTCTCATCCCCCATCTTCAGGTCAGTATGTGTGTCTTGCATTTGAGGAGCTATCCTTTATGGATTTCTTTCGGGAAGTTTCCAGGAGTTTTTCTTTATCAGTACTGAATATTAGGCTGACTGCTATTCCACCTTAGCTGCTGGTGGGTGACTTTACTGTAACCGCTCTTGATTCCTCAGACTGCTCATCTTTTTCATCCGCTCCGGGGGATTGTCAAATCCTCTGTGGCTGTAAGGATGCCTGCCATTGAAGGGCAGAAGAGAACCACTCTTGCTGTTCTCAAGGGAAGGGGTAGGTGAAGATTCTTCACTCAGCTGGGATAGGTTACCTGAATCTGGGATGCGTATATCTTCTTTATGTAGGTCATTTTCCAGGAGTGATGATCACAGTGGAAAATATTGTCTTGCCCTATTTTCTATTTCCTTGGATGGAGAAGATTTGATTGAATTTTGCCTAATACTTCAGACAAGAAGTGAATGAGTTCCCTCCCTTTCTGACTTGAATTTTTAGTCGGAAGACTAGGTATTGCAGGGAATGGTCATTTCAGTCTAAACAGTCTGATTCTGAGGAAAGTACATCCTCAGATATTTTCCTCTTGAAGATTTAATTATCTTTTTCTGCAACTGTATGAAGCATGAAAGATGTTTTTCATTGGGAGCCAAATGAAATTGCCTGTTGTAGAGAAAATGTATTATGATTATGCCTAAGTCTGCAAGTCTTCCTTCTGTCCAATAGTATCCCCTTTACAGACTTGATATAACCCCTGTTTAGCAAATCTCCTCACTTTGACTGATTAGCTTTTAAATGTTCTGTCAGAGCAAAACTTGATTGCAGACAAGTTAAGCTAATCCAGAATAGACCTCCATGAATGAAAACTTCATTCTGGGGTCTTCCAGGAATTGATACAACTGTTAGGAGCACCACTAGTAGATCTGTTTGCCTCCTGTCAGGACAGGCAAGTAAAGGAATTTTGCTCCAGGACTCCTTGCAAACAGGCATGGAAGACAGAAGTTTCTCTTTCCATGGGTGAAAATGTTCCTGTATACATTTTACACTGATATTCAGAGGTCTTCTAATGATCCAGAAGGATTCTCCAAACATAGTGATGGTGATTCTCATTTGGCCCAGGCAACAGCATTTTGTCCTCCTCTTCACTCTGGCTGGAGAAATTACCACAGGCTTTCCCACAAACTGCATTTGCTCACACAAGGCAGGGGTTGTTTGATGTACCCCAAACAGAAAAATATTCAGCTCACTACCTCGATGATAGAAAAAGCTACCTAAAAAGGTATCAGAATTCTGTGAAGGCAGACATTTACTAGAAAATCATATATGTACCAAGTGGAAAATATTTTCTAGCTGCTACCATTCCATGAACCAAGACCCTCTTCAGGCCTGGCTGACTCTGATTCTTGATTATTAATGCAATTTACTGCCCTCTGGTCTTTTTCTCTCTGTTGAGGTTCATAGTTGCTACCATTCCATGAACCAAGACCCTCTTCAGGCCTGGTTGACTCTGATTCTTGATTATTTATGCAATTTACTGCCCTCTGGTCTTTTTCTCTCTGTTGAGGTTCATTTGTAGACCATTTATGCTTGTCTGCTCTTAGATCCCCCTCCTTTCTAACTATTCTCAAGTTAATTTTTAAAAGGGGTGTTGCATATGTGTCCATCTAGGAAACAGGTGGTTCCTCATTAGGATCTTAACTTTGTGCTTGAAAAGTTTACTCCTCTTCCATTTGAACTAACTCATCAGGCTGAGTTAAGGTTCTTAACATGGAAAACTTTTTTACTCATTGTTGTGACTTTTGCTGGAAGAGGAGGAATTAAAAGCACTTATGGTTGGTCAACCCTACATCATTTTTCGCATGTACAGGATGTCTTTGAGAATTAACCCTCCTTTTATGCCTAAAGTGGTCTCGAATTTTCCTTGAGACAGATGGCTAATCTCCTCTTCTTCCCTGAACCCAAGAACAGGGAAGAAAAGATTCTTCACATTTCAGATGTCCACAGGCAGCTCAGATAGTACTTAGACAAAAAATTAACTTTCTGGAAAGCTGATCAGCTGTTAGTTTTCTATGATTGTAAAAGGAAAGGATAACCAGTGTCAAGGCAAGCTATTTCCAGACGGTCGTCTAATGCTATTGCCTTTTGTTATGCTTACTTTAATGAGCCACTTCCAGGCAGGATTAGGGCCCATTCCACAGAGAATTTTTTTTTCAGTGACCTTCTAGAAAGGGGTGGACTTGAAGTATTACAGAGGCAGCAGCTTGATCTTCTGTACATATTTTTACAAAGCATTTCAAAATGGATTCCTTTTCCCAGTCCTGAACCAGCTTTGCTAGGACCATTCTTCTGGGGCTCCTGGTTTTAGTTTATTTATTAACTGGCTATGTCAATGTATCAAGCCAGGCTAACTCGAATGTGTAAAAATCTGTTAACCAGTTTACTGTGTAATTTAATTTAATCCTGACTTGTGCTCAGGACTAACTGTAACCTGTGGAACTTGTTTAACTTGCTTATTTATGTAATCTCTGTAAATAGTCTGTTTGTAATATGTAATGCTGGTATTATGTAATGCTGTAATATGTAATGCTGGTATTATGTAATGCTGTATCTGCTTACCCTTGGAGATTTTCTCCCCGGGCCTCCGCTGAAAATGGACATGCATCCAGTCGGACTATCCCAGTCAACAAATGTAAAATAAAAATAAATAAAATAAAAAATATTCTCCTGCATTCTTTGTTTCTAAGCTGTGGTAATCAACCCAAATTGCTTGGGCTACTGCATCAGTAAGTAATGAACATAGTACAGTTGTGCAATTAAACATTCCATAACAGTATATATTCTACTAGATCACTGTTGTAGCAGACACTCCTCCCACCAGCCCCTTATTTTGTCTGTTTTTACTTTTATATTGCCAGGGTGTAGATGTATGTACCCTTGTGTATATAGTTTACTGATGGGCTTGATTCCTAACATTGTACTTATCAGGGCTGCTGCTTCCCTTTTTCTAGACAAAAAAGCTCTGAAGAAATTAGTGCTGTCATTTTCTTTATGTGGAGCTCCACCCAAGTCCTTAGAGCAAGTGGAAGGTGCCCAAAAGCTTTGAAGGCTGGCTGGACCCACATAGCATAGGCTACTATAGCAGTGATCTATTGGAACATCTTCTTTTATGGCAAGTGTACTTTCAGAAGTGCACTCTCCAGCACCTCCAAATCCTCAGTTAATCATCTGTAGCTTGCATTTGACTGGTTTGCTCCTAGGGAGTGTTCCTTGGGATTGTGAATACTTTTGCTTGAAGTTTTTTCCCAAGTGTGGCAGGGCCTTTCAGCCCAGTACGAGAATCCAGTAGTTCATTTTGCATATTAAACAGATGTGTGTCTGAGATTTTGAGTTACAGCTGCTGGAATGCATACTTAGCAGATCTGACCCAATGCTAAAGATAGGCATGATGTAGGCCTTTCTCATTTATATCTTCACTGAGTACAGTTTTACACTCTGGTAACCAGTGAGCTGACACCCAGTTCATGCCAGTCAAGTTCTGTCTGTTGAATTATACCATCTGTAAGCTTATGCTTGAGTGTAATAGGAGAAGCAGGCTCTCTCTTTCAGGTCTGGAGTTTGGGGATCTGTCTTCTGTCTTGGACAAGAACATTGAAGAGCCCTGCCACAGCTCATCCCCAAATGATCCTTTCATCTGGGACTTGTTTCATGCTGTTATTACTTTTCCCCAGAAATGCCTTTTGCAAATAAGGTGGAGGAGCTGTCAGTCATCCCATCCACACATACTGTTATGGATGGTAACTTGTGTGATACCCGTGCCCTGGCCCAGCAATCCGGGAGCCTCAATCCTCAACACTAACACCAGAGAGGGTATCTCATATATGAGGAAAGGATAACAAATACACACAGTAAAGTGCAATTTCCCTTAAGAGCCCAGAGAGATCACAGTCAGTCTGGGGCTAGTCACTCCCTTGCTCTCCAGGTCCCGTTTAAGACTTCCACCTGGCACAGCTATAGGGTCCAGATCTCAGCCGGCTTGGCAAGCTAAAATCTCTAGCACCCTCTCTGTCCAAACAGTGCTTCGTTTCCCTGCCCAAGTAGTTGATGCTCACACACACACACACACACACACACACACACACACACACACACACACACACACACACACACACACACACACACTTTGAGATCAGTTTATACAACCACACAGACACTCCTAGGGAAGGCTGGCACAGGTTCTCCAGTTTTGCTCCTTTACCCAGACTATATGGTAGAAATCCCTGCCACCACCCAGCTAAGACTTATCAGCTACTCAAAGGCCCTTAAAAGGGTGTCCAATTATTACTGTGCAATATAATTATCCAATTGGTAGTATAACCCAGGGCTAAAGCTATTAGAGTGGCTTTGTACAGTTTTAGCAAACGCATGCAAGTACTCTTAAGAGCTTAAATTATCTCTACACAAACCAGCCACAATTAAAATTTTTTTAAATATTTAATAATAAATAATTAAAACCACAAGAGAATACTTTCTACTATACAGAGCTAGTCAAGAATTCAGATATCACACAGAAGTACTTAAAATGATTCAGTAGTACAGTTCTGACATCACAGAAAAACACTTAGTCTAATCTTTCTAATTTCTAGCGATCTCTAAAAGAAAACACAAGTCTAAGATAACTTACACATGAGCAAGACAGTGCTGTGAGTTGAATGATAAAGACAAAAATGCTTAATGCCTACTGATTCACTCTGTTTAAATTGCTATTTTCAGTCCTGATTCCCATTACATCATTTTTTTTTACACTTTTCTGGTGTTCTCAGGCTACACATTATAAGAACATTTACATTTTTAACATCTCCTTGTGTTATCTTGTAGCTGGTCAGGAAGCATAGCTATAAAAATACATTTGCATGTTTAAATCTAGCAAGTTAACTCTTTGTTAAAACAACAGAAAGAATGTCTTCATCTAGATGGACTGGAGCCGACTTTAGATCAAAGGGTCACAATATGGTTTTACTGGGTCAGTAGAGAGCACTGTTGCCACATTTTTGTATCAGCATTTTTTTCATTTAAGACACCAAGCCTGTGTCTTACATTGATATTTGCAAATGATAGAATTATCTGCACAATTCTATCTGGCTAGGCTGGCAGCCTTCACAACTTGGAAGCCTTGATACACCTTATCTCTGCTTCACTGATCCCCAAAAAGAAGATGGGTACTCTGTATAGGCTCCAAGAGAAATAGAACAAGCACTTTGCCAAGCATCCTCATGCTGATGACTTTATAATTTCTAAGTCCAACACAGCTTCTGAAAACCACTACGTTGTTCCAGGTTGCCACCTGTCACAAATTCTGAAGCTTTGAATGAGTACCTTTTCTACTTCTGCTTTTCCCTTGTGGACCAGGTGTTGAAGGTTGGAGACATTCTACAGTCTGAGCTCAAGGAAATGGAACAAAGTACAATAGTGAAGGTGTTTGATCCCCTGCATTTGATATTTACTTATCTTCTTCTTCTTTTGACTTTTCCCGGTTGGGGGTCGCCACAGCAGATCACCTGTCTGCTCATGATTGGCAGTGGAGTTTTACGGTGTCGAGTTGCCAGCCTAGCGCCCAACCTTCCACAGAAGGAGCACACATGCACACAATCACACCTAGGGCCAGTTTAGATTGCCCAATCCACCTACAGCACGTCTTTTGGATGTGGGAGGAAACCGAAGCACCCGGAGGAAACCCACGCGACCATAGGGAGGACGTGCAGACTCCGCACAGGCACCCCAGCCGAGGATCGAACCGGAGAACCTCTGGCTGTGAGGCGGCAACGCTAACCGCTGCACCTCCGCGGCCACCCATTTGATATTTACTTATAAAAGGCTTTGTCATTTTCTCACTGAAAGTGCATAGTACAAGTTTTCATGAACTTATAATAGCATTCTTGGATACAAAATGCAACTATAGCTGTTTGATTTGCACTGAAATCAGTAAATGTAGACAAAGCTGAATTTGACCTCAGCTGTGTAGCTGTTTCAAACTGTGGAGTGTGAGGCATGACAATTTACAGTTGAAAGTTAAAATATTTTTTTTGGTGAAATGGGTATGATTTTTACTTCAGATCTAATATGAACTTGATAAATGTATTGGGACCAGTGCTACTTTTTTCATCCCAAGTAAGTCATATACCCCCCCCCCCGGAAACTTGTATATAATGTACCATACTAGACTACAAAAATAAAATTATTGTGCATGCCTGTGTTCAAGAGAGTATTTCAGTTCCCTTTTCACAGTTACGGAAATACAACAGACTCAGAAGCACATAGATACAATTCGGTGCTGAATTTGACCCAACCATTTTCACTGCTTCAGTTCATGGCATTGAAGCTTTGGCATGTTGTACAGGAAATATTTTTTCTGGAGTAATGTGTATGATTTTTACTTATGATGTAATGGCAACTCTGCTACAGGCCCCATGAGGAGCTCAGTGTCTCTCCAACTTAACACCACTCTTAAGTATTCAACTGCGGTACCACCTTTATCATTCTTATAAGAAAAGCGCAGTCTGGGTCTGAACTGTCTGCAAACAACTAATGTTAACTTTGAACCTAACACCACTCTTAAGTATTCAACTGCGGTACCACTTTTATCATTCTTATAAGAAAAGCGCAGTCCAGGTCTGAACTGTCTGCAAACAGCTAAAGTTAACTTTGAGTATGTGTCTACCTGTTTGAGCCAATATTCATTTTCCCCTGGAGAGCACTCTGCTTTGGCTTGTAAGCAGCCACCCCCCCCCCCCACACACACACACATTCTCATCTTCCACTTTCTCTCCTAGTCCCTTCTGTTAGCAAATAGTATCCATAACTGATCAATACTGTGTGTTTGTTAATTTAAACTGAGACCACAGTAGCCTACTGATACAAGGTTATCCTGTTTTTCCACCTGAGAAATGGTTAAGAAATGGCTTACAGTTTCAGAGCAGTCCTTGGTCAATTGTGATTGTTTCTTAAACACAAACTCGTCTTTGATTTGGCTCATTAGCAGCAGTACAAAAGAACTGCCTGCTCACACCCTTGTTCTCCCCTCCCCTGTTTATTGCCTTAAGACAATCCCAAAATTAATAAATATTACCTGTGGCAGGCACCATTTTTAAAACTACAATCCACTCTGCTACAGGCCCCATGAGGAGCTCAATGTCTCTCCATTAAGTGTTTTTCAACTGTAAATGCCTATTTATGTTAAATTGTGTTAGACATTTTACAACTGTATATGTTTATGTTGAATTGTGTTAGACATCTAATATGTTTTATGCATTATTATTGGAAGTTACTATGGCATGCTAGCATTTTGTCTGCACCAAGTTGTTTTTAGTATAATAGCATGGTATGTTTGCATAGCTGCACCTTTTTCACGAATGTTATTCATGTAATTGTGTTTTGTGTAGACAGCTCAGACTTGTGTCTAATTATTTCTATGTAATTGTGCTGTTGCTGGTGGATAGAATCACATTAGAGAAACACGACAGAGTGCTGCTCGCTATATTTTTATCTGTGACTGCATAACTGTCTGAGGTTTCTTCTAAGATGTTTTTCCAATTGGCTCAGTATCTGCATATACTAGTAGCTGGTTCAAGACATATTTTCCTGCATGCAGTAGCTATTTGCTCAGTTTGTTTTTTGTAATTTTTATAATATATCTTTACCATCTCAAAAGTGCTTACTCCTCTTTCTACTCTTCTTTTCTAGACCTAACACCACTCTTAAGTATTCAACTGCGGTACCACCTTTATCATTCTTATAAGAAAAGCGCAGTCCGGGTCTGAACTGTCTGCAAACAGCTAAAGTTAACTTTGAGTATGTGTCTACCTGTTTGAGCCAATATTCATTTTCCCCTGGAGAGCACTCTGCTTTGGCTTGTAAGCAGCCCCCCCCCCCCCCACCCACACACAAACAGACATTCATCTTCCACTTTCTCTCTCATTCCCTTCTGTTAGCAAATAGTATCCATAACTGATCAATAGTGTGTGTTTGTTAATTTAAACTGAGACCACAGTAGCCTACTGATACAAGGTTATCCTGTTTTCCACCTGAGAAACGGTTAAGATATAACTTACAGTTTCAGAGCAGTCCTTGGTCAATTGTGATTGTTTCTTAAATACAAACTTGTCTTTGCTTTGGCTCATTAGCAGCAGTACAAAAGAACTGCCTGCTTCACACCCTTGTTCTCCCCTCCCTCTTCCCTGTTTATTACCTTAAGACAATCCCAAAGTTAATAAATATTACCTGTGGCAGGCACCATTTTTAAAACTACAACCACCCTTGTCACTATCATATGTTCATTTATCAGTTAACTCTGTTACCGGATTGTTTCCAGCCCCCTCATAAGAGCAACTAACAGGGTCTCGCTTTGCTCCCCACCCTGCCCCCTATTCCCTCCTGCCCCAAGTGGTCCCACCTTTATTACACTCACAAACCCCTCCCATCTTTCCAATAGCCAACCACAGTGCTAACCCAACACAACCTCCTCCATCTTCCCACACCTCCTCAACTAACATGTACAAGCATACCTTACCTATGCTCACTGCATGCACTCTCCTTGCATATCTTACATCCTACCAAAGCTCCATCATCCCCCCACTCAACCACTACCACTGTACTACTACTCACACCACCACTCATGTCTCACCCTCACTCAGCTCCCCTCCCACCAACTCAAGAACTATCCCTATGGACCCCCCACACATTCTACCAACTATATTACTCAAACATAAAGCATCCCTACAACTTAACATAGTAACCCTCCCACCATACCTATTACACACAGAGCACAATCATAAAGTTTCCCTTATAAACAAATGCATTCAAAAACTGAGAAAACTAATAACCTCATGCATATAAAAACTAGCCCTAAGTGGAGACATCCACCCCAACCCTGGCCCTACCATCTCCAACCCCAATCCTCATAATCAGACCTAGAAACCACAACTTCTCCCATATAACAGCTAATAGAAAGCCAAGTGACTTCCTTCTACTAAGCCTAAATATTAGAAGTATATCCAACAAAGTCCATGAACTCCATGCCACCATAGACTTGTACTCCCCAGATATAGTCATACTGACAGAAACCTAGCTAAAACCTCACATTACCAATGAGCAAATACTCCCTACCGGTTACAGCATACTAAGAGTAGACCGGCTAAACAAGAAAGGAGGCGGTGTAGCTACAATATTTAAACAGCATCTAAACATCCAGATCTTAAAATCATCAGCTCCACAAATAGGCAATGAAGAAATAATATATACCAACATCAAAATAAACCAAAACAAAACCATCAACATAATTGGATGACACTTCCCACCTGGCCAAAACATCCCTCCACTAGAAAACCTCTTCAGCTGGTCTACCCACCAACTCCCCCAAGAAACTATAATTTTAGGTGATTTCAATATTGACTGGCAATCCTGTTCTGGCAACCATCCAGCCCATCATGTAAACCTTCATGGCTTCACCCAACTAGTCCAGTCGCCAACCAGGATAAATAAAAACTCCAGCAAGTACACTACCTTGGATTGGATACTAGTCAGTAAGAGTCCCCAGTCATTTATAAGAGGCTGCTTATCAGATAGCCTCAGTGATCACTCCCCAACATTCCTACTCAAAAAATACCTATATCAGGCTAAACCTGTCATCTACTGTCAAATACATAAAAAACTAAACTTTATCCCACTCGCATTCATCTCATCCCTCAAAGAATGTAACTGGCATCCTCTAAAGTACCTCAGTCTTGATGGCGCAGTTGAATTTTTTAATACTATCTTTCTGAACATCCTTAATTAGCATGCCGCCATAAGACTTTCCGGAACCAAAGCACAACCCTCCCCATGGTTACAGAAAACCACTAAGTCAGAAATGAAAAACAGGGATAAAGCCTGGGAGCACTGGTGCAAAATCAAAACCCCCCGCAATTAGAACTACGCAATAGAGTCAAAAAGCTAATAAAACAGGACAAATTCCAATGCTACCAGTCTGCCCTAGACTCCTCCCAACACAGCCTCAAACAATTCTGATCCTCCACCCAGGTAAAGTCAGCACCCCTCCTCCTAACATCCCTCACTCCTCAGAAAATATTGCTACCTCATTCAACACACACTTCACACAAACCATACTGTCACTAGCTAAACAACACAACCCCCCTCCCCTCTAACCCTCACCTTCAACTAGTAATCTCCCCACTGCTTTCTCTTTTTTTACTGTACCTACCTCCAACATAAAAAAGCTCTTAACTAAACTTAAGCCCACCAAATTAGCATCAGACAACCTCCCAAGTGAATACCTACAAATCGCAGCTGATGCTCTGGCCTATCCAGTATCCATCTTGAGTAATCGATCTCTGTCAGAAGGTTACGTTCCCACACTGTGGAAAGTATCACATATAATTCCCCTCCACAAAGGTGGACCCTCCACAGAACTAACCAATTACCACCCCATAGCTATTCTCTCTCCACTCTCCAAAATACTAGAGAGATGCATACACTCTGAGGTCTCAGACTACCTCCTTACTAACAACCTCCTTTCCAATACTCAGCATGGTTTCCGGCCAAACCATAGCATCACCACTGCCTTACTCTCCTTTACCAACACTGTTCTTCAGCATAAAAACAATGGCGGTCTCTCCTCTGCTACTTTCCTAGACCTATCTAAAGCATTTGAAATGGTCCCACACAAACAACTTATCTCTGTCCTCAATAACCTATCCTTCTCTCAATCAATCACCAACTGGTTTCAGAGTTACCTTTCTGACTGCCAACAATCCGTTGTATGGCAGAGTGACATATCTTCCCAACTACCTGTCTCCATAGGGGTTCCCCAAGGATCCATCCTTGGACCCCTACTCTTCACGGTTTTCACCAATAATCTAGCCTCTGCCACCAAACATGGCACACTCATACAATACGCAGATGACTCAGCCATCATCTGCTCAGCCCAGTCCCTACCCAAACTGCAAAAAGTCACACAGGAAGCCTTTTCTTCTGTTGAAACTTGGTTATCCAATGCCCAATTAATACTCAACCCAAACAAAACTAAACTACTCATCTTCCAACCCACCAAACATACTCAAAACAACTCTTACTTTAACATCACAGCAAAAGACAACACCACTATATACACAACTGAACACACCAACTTGCTAGGAGTGGAAATAGACAATATCTAAAATTTGACATTCACATATCCATGACCATAAAAAAAGTCCACAAAAAACTAGGAGCGTTATACAGAAATAAGCAACTTCTTACCAAAGCAGCAAAGATTTCATTAGCAAATTCCCACCTTATCTCCACCCTACTTTATGCCTCTCCAATATATACCAACCTAAGGCAATGCGATCTTAACAACCTAGAGACTTGCTACAACAAAATCGTCAAATTCGCCACAGGGGGCATCCTACCATAGTCACCACTGTCTCTCACTTGCTGGACTGGCTTGAACTCCCTCACCTCCTTCAATGGTATCAACTCTCACTTGCCCACAAACTAGTAAACCATCCACTAAATGTCCCATCCCTCCAGAATCTACTCCAACCCTATCGCACCACCAGACCACTAAGATCCAGCAACAAAAATCACTTGGAGATCACTAAAGCCAATAACTCTGCTGGTGAAGCACTATTCTCTTGCAGCATAACCAAATTATGGAACTCCCTCCCACCCACAATTACCTCCATACCATCATGCACCCACTTCAAAACTTTACTAAAAGCGCACCTAAAAACATGCTGGCTGTGCCCTTGCAACTCCCACTCTAATGTCACCCACCCCATCCAACCACTACCTTTTTTTCCACGCCACTAACTACCTTGATTATAGCAAGCTCAGATGCTCATAAGCCTAGTATTTATTATACAGCAGGAACTCCTTATTGTAACATTTGCTAATGTCTGTTATGTACTTCACAGATAAAGATTCTAGTTGTCTACTGATGTACTATGTTCTTCATCTGTAAATATGTTGTAAGTAATTGCTATGTTAAATTGTTAATCACTATGTAATCCAATGTAACTAATGTCTGTTTATTTTAACTGTGGAGCTTTTCTCCGTGGGCCTCCACTAAAAATGGACCAATGTCCAGTCGGGCACTCCCTGTCAACAAATGTAAATAAATAAATAAAATAAATAAACTCAGAAGAGATGCTCTCTGGACCAGTGCTGCCTTCTGTATTGTGAGCAGTAGTAGTAGAAACCACGTCTAGTGCAGAATATCGGACTTTGAACCCATACCTTTGATATCTATATTTAAAGGAAAATTCCACCTTTTATTCTCTTACACTATAAATCAACTGTTGGGTTGCTTTCCTCTCTACAGTATAATTCTAGATTTATGTAGGTACCAGAAACCTTCTTGTACTTCATAAAACTTTAATTTCCTTGCCTTAGAATCAAAGGAAGGGAAAGACCACCCACTTTTTTTAAGCTTAACTTCTTGCATAACTTGCAGAGGAATTTGTCTACATCTGCATGACATAAAACAGACACAGAGAAATTTGTAGTCGGCTACTGCTGAAAATCTTATATGGGTAATTAGTCCTGCAGATGTCAGGAGTACTGCAGTTATGGTAACAGACAGATAGGTGTGAAACAGATGTTCTTCGTGTTTCACTGTTGCAATCATCACATTTGGGTTATCTGCCTGCAGGTAGCCCTCAGCCGGCCTGAATACCAGAGTCTTCTGATTTCTGCGTCGGATGCTGTCTCTTTTTCCATGACATCAGGTCGTCAGGGGTATAAAACATGCAGCCGACACCATTAGATCAGTCTTTCTTGCCGTGCGGTGCCCGAAGCAGAAGCATTTCGCAAGTGCCGGTCGGCCGTCTACTGAAATTTTCATTTTTGAGTTTCAGACCTGAAGTCTTCAAAAAAGACAAGTACCCCGTTGGGGATCCTTTTTCTTGCTCTAACCGATGTCAGTAAAAGTTAACATTTGTCTTACCTGTGGAAAGCAAATACCTCATAGAGATTTTCATTCTTACTGCATCCCCTGTTTAGGCCCAGACCACAACGTCTTTCGCTGTCAGTTTTGTGCCTTGTTCAATGCCCGAACTATTCGTTGTCAGGCTACTTTTGCAGCCAATTACTTTTGTACTTGATCTACGTACTCCAAAATGGCTTCATTAAGTCATCCGACAAAAACGTAAGGATAAAGACAGAGACAGACCGCATAGGTCCAAAACTGCGGACAACGCTTTTGTTAAGCTAGTCACCAGACCGCTGGTACTCAGTGAGGCGCTTTCGCAGCCCCCGATACCTGCAACTTCAGATTCACAGGCCTCTACTGAGAGGAAATTCGGAGTACGGTATACCGCGAGATGCTTCTTTGACTATGGAACCTGTGGATGTCTCTATCTTGGATGGGTTCGGAGCCGCTGTGCAGTCACTGGCTTCTGAGGGTGTATTCTGGGCTACAGACATTCATATTATACCGACGCCATCCAAAAGTTCCAAATTTCTCAGGCCAAAAACTCGCACTACGCCTAAAAAACCCGATGACCAAACTGCAGGCTCAGGCCCATATGCCTAAAAAACAAATGCTTAGAATGGCTGAAGACCTTATTACCTTAATTAGGGGAAGCCAGCCTTCCCCCACTAAGAGACCTAGAACTGATTTTCTTTCTGATTCTTCTGATCAGGAATCTGATATTTCTGCTCCTTCTGATTACCAGGATTTGCCCTTATATACTTATGAGGATTCTGATGCAGAGGATTCCATTCCCTCTGCTTCCCCTCCAGAAGATTTTTCTTTCTGTGAAACCTTGCATACTCTTAGGGAGCATTTCCGCTGGGAAAGCCAGGATTGAGTCCAAAAAGAGACTTAGGGAATTCTTACTCCTGCCTCAACACAGGCCTTTAGCTATCCTTCCTGTTCTGGACATTGTAGATAATGCTTTCTTGGAATCTAGCCTTACCCCAGACACTTTACCTCCAGCTCCCAGAAAACCTGACGGGTACTACAGAGTACCTGACTCTCACAAGTTCCTCTTCAAGAATCCTTCTGCAGATCCAGAGACATTTTCCTAAGGACCAAAAGGCATTAAGGCTACTGCTGCCAAAAATCTTACCCCTTCTGATAGAGATTCTAGAGCCTTAGACAGATGGGGTAAGAAGGTATACATTTCTGCTACTTTGGCCATTGGGGCTTTAAATTGCCAGTTTCATATGTTAAAGTATCAGCAGCATATTATGGGACTACTTAAACAGAAATTATGTTGATTCCTGACTGCGCTGAACACAAAGAATTGCAAGATTTAATGCATTCTCCAGAACAAGTTGGTAAACATACTTTGCAATGTGGTTTTGACGCTTTAGAAGCATCTTGCAGGGCTGCTGTCACTGGGTCTGTACTTAGAATGCATGCTTGGTTTAAGGAACAAAACTTGCCAGATCATGCTAAAGCTAAATTACTGGATGCTCCCTTAAACCAAGACCGCCTTTTTGGTAACAAAGCAGAAGAAGTCCTCAAAGGGATGGAGGAAAAAGCTAAATTTATGCATGCTGTTAAAGATTTCCTACAAGTACAGCCTTCCAGATTCAGTAGGCATTGGCCTTCAAAGAACTGGTCCTTTCCAGTCCCTTCCAGGCCTTCTCAGTCCAAATCCAGGAACAGCAGACCACCTAGGCTGCAGTCTCAGGCTATGCACAGATCTAAGCAGTGGGGGGGCTCCCACTTCCAAGGCAGAAAGTAGTAAGCCACCCCCCTACAGAAAAATGGCGCAATAATTTAACCTTAACCCTTCCAAGCCCTGCTCAACTACCTGCTCCCTTAGGAGGAAAGCTCACCCTGCATGCAAAAAACTGGGAACTCATTACCCAGGACAAATGGGTTTTGAACATAGTTTCCCAAGGATACAGATTCCACTTCCACACACTACCATCCCCAAATGGTTGGCCAGATGTACCCCCAAATCAGTGGGCGGAGGCCCAACAGCAGGTTCTTTCTCTTGTCAGTATCAGGGCTATTCAGCCTGTCCCAGCAGAACAAAGGGGACAAGGTTTTTATTCAAGACTTTTTCTGATACCCAGAAAAGACAACTCCTGGCGTCCTATCCTGGACCTCTCTATTCTCAACACCTTTCTGGTGGTTCCAAAATTCAAAATGGTAACTCTTCATCAGCTTCTTCGTATGCTAGCCAAGGATGCCTGGCTGGCAACCCTAGACTTAATGGAAGCTTACCTGCACATCCCAATAAGAGGATCCTGCAGGCAGTACCTACATTTCAGGGAGGGTTCCGTGCACTTTCAGTTCTCTGCTCTTCCCTTTGGCTTATCTACTGCACCCAGGGTGTTCACAAAGTGTCTAGCACCAGCCATTGCATTTTGCAGGCAGAGAAATATTCATATTTACCCTTACTTAGACGATTGCGTGATTCAGGCAGAAAGCCAGGACTTGCTATTAAAACTCCTGACATTCGTAAAGACACTTCTAACCTCACTGGGGTACACCATCTACGAAAATAAATCTCACCTAGTACACTGTCAACAGATTGTATTCCTGGGAGCAAGCTTGAACACAACTTCCCAGATGGCATTCCTCACTCCGGAGAAACAAGTTTATTTGACAACCTACTTCAAACTATTGTCCACAAAACCCCAGCTGTCTGCAAGGAAAATACTGCAAGCTCTGGGGTTCATGGCCTCTTGCATTCTACTAATTCCATATGCAAGACTGCATATGAGGAAACTCCAGCTCCAGCAGTATCTAAAAAGTCTACGGTGTCAACATTCTCAGGACCTGGAAACAATGATTTCTATAATTCCTTGTATGAAGACAGAGTTCCTTTGGTGGGCAGAGGCCTGCTACCACAACAAGGGACTTCTTTTCACTCTACCCCCTGCCACCCAAACCCTAACAACAGATGCATCAGACTATGCATGGGAGGCTCACATGGCTGGGCAATGCATTCAGGGCAAATGGAACCAGAGACAGATGCACCTGCATATCAGTCAGAAAGAAATGTTAGCTGTACAGAATGCTCTGGCAGCCTTTAAAGACCATATTCGTCCAGGACAACTATTGGTAAAGACAGATGACACCACAGTTATGTGGTACTTAAACAAGCAGGGGGTAACCCACTCGTACCCTCTCTGCAAACTAGCCATGGCTCTGTGGAACACAGCCTTGAGCTACCAAGTACACCTACAAGCACAATACCTGCCAGGCAAACTAAATTCACTGACAGGCGACTTAAGCAGAAATCTCATGGGCCCACACGAATGGAAACTAGAACCCACAATATTCAACCCGTTGAGGAACAAATGGGGGACTCCAGAGGTAGACCTGTTTGCCTCACCTCAGAACTACCAATTCTGCACAAGAACTCCGGACAGTCAAGCTTGGAAAGTGGATGCCCTGTCCTTTACCTGGGAAAGCCTCTCTGTTTATGCCTTTTCCCCTCTGCCTCTCCTCTCGAAGGTTCTACTAAAGATCAAACAGGACAAGCCAAGGACAATACTGATTGCACCAGACTGGCCATGCCAGCACTGGTACCCGCTCTTGTGCAGTATGACACTGCTACAACCATGGCACCTGCCTCAGACCCCTTCCCTGCTGTCCCAGCAGGCGGGCCAGATTCTGCACCCTCAGCTTCAAACCCTGAACCTTGCAGCCTGACTAATTTCTTGAACTCTCCTCTAGCATCCCTCAGTAAGCAGATGCTGGATGTCATTCTGGAGGCAAGGAGGCCTAGTACTAGAGAATCCTACGCTGAAAAGTGGAAAATATACTGTTCCTGGAGCCAGGCTCAGGGGATGGGCACAACAATGCCCAGCTTACCTCATATTCTAGAGTACTTAACAGAAGTGCTCCACAAGGGCCTATCCTTGTCGTCAATTAAAATTTATGCCTCTGCCATTTCAGCACATTATAATATTGAGCTATCCCTCTTCTCTTGCTAGAACAATTCCTTAGAGGGGCCAACAATTTAAGACCCCCCCCCCCGAGGAGAGCTCCCACTCCAGCTTGGGACCTTAACTTTGTATTGGAAAAGCTCACTCTTCCCCCCTTTGAGCTAGCTTCAACAGCAGAGTTGAAATTCCTTTCTTGGAAAACAGCTTTCCTTCTAGCCATCACTTCAGCAAGAAGAGTGTCATTATCTTCCATGCGGACAGGGTTTCCCTCTGGACTAATCCTTCCTTTATGCCCAAGGTGGTGTCTACTGTGGCTCTAAATCAGTCCATTCATTTGCCTACTTTTTTCCCTCATCCACAAAATAAAGGGGAATGAATGCTGCACTCTTTGGATGTGCACAGACAACTTAGATTCTATTTGGACAGCACTAAGCCTCTCAGAAAACCTGAACAGCTGCAAGTTGGCTTTGCTGCAGGGGCAGAGGGGAAAACCATTTCAAAGCAAACCATTTCCGAATGGATAGCCCATTGCATTAATTTCTGCTACAAGCACCATGGAAAACCTACCCCACAGGGGATAAGATCACATTCCACCAGGGCTGCATCTACCTCTGCGGCATTTCTCAGAGGGGTCCCTACTTGGGACATCCTAGAAGCTGCTACCTGGAGCTCTGTACATACCTTCACCAAGCATTACCACATGCCTATCTTTTCTAAATCCAGAGCTGGATTTGCCACTGCAGTCTTGCAGAGCTTAATAGCTAGCCCTAATACTCTCTAACCTCTTCCTCCCTTCCTTGGGAATCAACCCAAATGTGATGACTGCAACAGTGAAACACGAAGAACATAGTACAGTTGTGTACACTTACCATAAATGTAGATGTTTGAGTGTATTCACTGTTACAGTCCTGGTTACCCTCCCTTCAACCCCCTGACTTCTCTTGGCTCTACCTTTCCTTCTTGTTGGTATATTTATTTTATCTTGTGTATTTGCTTTTTGATGGGGGTTTACCTTACCATATAATTGCTTTCTATTGTGGGGACACCTGACATCTGGGACCAGAAAAACTGATGTAATGGCGTCGGCTGCATGTTTTATACCCCTGACGACCTGACATCATGGAAGAAGAGAGAGCATCCGAGACAGAAATCTGAAGACTCTGGTATTCAGGCCGGCTGAGGGCTACCTGCAGGCAGATAACCCAAAAGTGTTGACTGCAACAGTGATTACACTCGAACATCTACATTTATGGTAAGTGTACACAACTGTACTTTTTCCATTGTCTTTTTTGCAGAGGAAAACAACTTAACACTGATTCGCAGCTGCTTCCAAAGTATTCATGGCCTTTATAGCAAACCAGAGCAGTTAGATCAGTCGGTGGCTCAAAAATAGTTCTTTAGACAGATTTACATAAGCAGCATCACAGTATTGAAATGGTAAACTTTAAATGTTTACTGTTTATACTGCTTTACATTTTAAGATGACTTAAATGTAGTATCAAAGATGTCTGTGACATTTACAGAATAGTCAGAACATTTTTTTTTTGTAATTCTTTTAAAGTGTTGGTTAATTCATCTTGGACTACAAAACGATACTTTGAACAAAGGCTTGCAATTTAGGTATTTTTTGATTGCAGGCATATAACTCCTTAATATACTGTAAAACAAGCCCTGAGACACACATGAGGGCCATTCAAAAAATAAAAGAAACTAACCCATTACAGAAGGTGTGTAAGATGACAGTTGTTCTTCTTTTGGCTTTTCCTGGTTAGGAGTCGCCACAGCGGAACTCCGGTCTGCTTATGATTGGCAGTAGATTTTTACGGTGCCGAGGTGCTAGCTTGATGCCCAACCTTCAACGAAGGCACGCCCATTCACACATGTCTTTTGAAGGCCACTCGACCGTGGGGAGGACATGCAGACTCCACACAGAAGGCACTCCAGCCGAGACTCGAACGGGAGAACCTCTTGCTGTGAGGCGACAACGCTACCGCTGACCACCGCGGCTTCACCTATGTAAGATTACAGTGACTGACACTAACCCCATTCTATGTCAAAGGCATGGGAATACATCACTACTTCCTTGTGTCTAGCATGACTTATATAAAGCAGACTTGAAATGGATTATGGGAAAGAAAAAGGCTTGAAGAAAAACAAGATTATATTGATACGCCAAGCCGCATTGGCATCTGTTTTGCAGAAAAAATATTAAAATTCTATAAGAAGCCGTCAAAGTGATTTTGAGATATTAAAATAGCTGGGAAAATAGTGTGTGAAAAAATCGATTTTTTTTTTAATTCTAAGGTGGAGTTTTCCTTTAATGTTCATAATACAGTTTAAAGGGAGTTATTAGGAAGGAAGCCTCAGACAAGAAATGCACCCTGTGCAGAACTCGTATACTTCCACTCGATGAAAAGATAATATTCTGCAGCTTGGCAGCCTAACACAATTCAAATGGACATGCATGTGTATTAGTGAATACTATAGTTCTGAAACAATGTGACATTTTGTAGTAACTTGTTTGGACAACAAATCTGCTTTTATGCGTAGAGGTAATACAACAGATGCATGCTGAATTTCTGAAATCCAGGTCACAATTTTGGGTGATGTTTGTTTGTTTGTCTTTCGGCTTTTTCCTGGTAAGGGGTCACTAATGATTGGCAGTAGATTTTTTTTTTTACTAAACGTCGAGGTGCCAGCTCGACGCCCAACCTTCAACGAAGGCACACCCATTTACGCACGCATGTCTTTCGAACACTACCCAACCGCGGGGAGGACATGCAGACTCCACACAGAAGGCACTCCCAAGCCAAGCCGAGAATCGAACGGGAGAACCTCTTGCTGTGAGGTAACAACGCTACCGCCATACCACCGTTGCACAATTCTGGGTAATACCTTTCCTTTATTTTTTTTTTCTGTTTTGATTTTTTATGCTACTTTTAAGCAGTTTCAGGGACAACTGAATAATGATTTTATTTATTGTACTGTAAAGGAAGAAATGTTATTTAACATTTTTGTGAAAAAAATGAAATTGTACATGTTTACATTAAACTTAAGTTGAGTTCATTTGCATTAGGGATGTTGTGAAACCGTAATAATACAGTAGTTATTTAATTAAGTTGCATTAGAGATGTTGTGAAACTGTAATAATACAGTAGCTGTTTAATTAAGTTGCATTAGGGATGTTGTGTAACCGTAATAATACAGTAGCTGTTTGAAAGACAGAACATGGATTGTACCTCCACTGTTTCTAAAATGCATCAAAGAGCAGTCCCACCTTGGTTCACAACCATAATGTCCCGGTGATATACAATGCTGCTTCTGAAGTAGTCTTCTCTGACTGTGAAGAAACCACACAAATGTAATGACCATTACAATGTGCTTTATTGTGTTGCTTTTAGATGCACACATTGACTGCTCTAGGAGGCTATGTTTAATAATCATATATTTTCCCTTCCTTTTCAACATAGTCTGATCCCCCCTGAAAAAAAAAAAAAGATAACTTTGTACACTTGTGATGCTGTGGAGAAAGTAAAAAAATGTAATGATCACATTAGTGCATTTCAACGGAAGTATATTTGAGCTAACTTCTCACTGATGGGTAATACTGCCCCCTAGCAAATGATATCAATGATCTTTCAACAGTGATCTTGCAATTGGCCTTTGTCTTCATACATAGCCTGCCTGCCCACTACACAGTTACAAAGTTAAACACCTTCTGTGTACACCTGTGATTTTCATGGTAAAAGTAAAGCAAGTAATGAGGACTTCCAAGATGACAGCACACTGATCAGCTGTTTGATTAGATTATCTCCAAGTGTGAAAACTGCAGCAGTGAAAAGCCAGTTACAGCTGCTCATGTGGGGAAAATTAAGTTACTGGCTAGTAACTACACTGCCTAGACATGACAATAAGAAGTTAATCAGTTAAGAAAAAAGTTCTGGCAGAGAAGAGTCTTGCAGCTTTTCAAAGAAAAGCAATTTTTTGTGGAGGATCAAAGACATTTTGATTTTTTAATCACTTTTATTAAATTATCATGTATGACATAGGCCACTGTTTCTGAAACTGTGGTCTGCAAACCCCTGGAGGGCCGTACGATACATTCTAGGGGTCCATGAGCTCATCTAGATTTCAGGCATAGTCAGCGACCTTGTGGGAAAAAAAAAGTTGTTCCTCACCCTGAATTTTTTAAAAAAAAAAGACTTCCCTGCCTGCAGCTGAGCTGCTCAATTTCTGCATTCATGGCTAAGCAGCTGCTTGCCCTGAGATTTTAGAGATGGGAAGAAGGAACAACTTTCACGTTTGCAGCTTACGCTGAGCAGCTGCTCACTTGCCTTGTGTTTTCTGCCTGGTAGTTAGAACTTGGAGGGAAATTCAAACAACTGTTCTTTTCCCTCCAAGTAAGGTCCCAGATTTATGTTGGTTGCTGGATGCTGCTAATAGAAATTGCTGCAAAGCTGATCTAGACTATTTTGTCGAAAAGACCATGGCCTGAGGGTATTCTTTTTTAATCAAGGCTTAACTAAGTGGTGCAGTTGAGTGTGTAGCTGTCAACTGTCCAGATTTTGCCTCATATGATCTGTTTCTCATAAAATGGTGTTTTCTGGCAAATCCTGGTAAATGTTTCTGACTAAAGTCAGAAAATAATGGTAGATATTTGCACTTTACACTTCATAGCCTTCAGAAAATTTGTACTAATGCAAAACTTTTTATTGTATCAACTTTCTAAGTTTGAAAAAGCAATATTTAAAATGTGTCCTTAGTTTTGTCCCTCTGTTTTGCACCCCGGTGTGACACGCTTTGTCCAGATTTCTTGTGCTGAAGAGGTTGAGAAGTCTGGTGTGTGTGTGTTTATGTGTGTGTGTGTGTAAGAGGGAGGGAGGCAGGTAGGTGTGTGTGTGTGTGTGTGTGTGTGTGTGTGTGTGTGTGTGTGTGTGTGTGTGTGTGTGTGTGTGTAAGAGGGAGGGCAGCAGGTAGGTGTGTGTGTAAGTAAGAGGGAGGGCGGCAGGTAGGTGTGTGTAATTAAGAGGGAGGGAGGCAGGTAGGTGTGTGTGTAAGTAAGAGGGAAGACGGCAGGTAGGTGTGTGTGTAAGTAAGAGGGAGGGCAAGCAGGTAGATGTGTGTGTGTGTGTGTGTGTGTGTGAGTAAGAGGGAGGGAGTCAGGTAGGTGTGTGTGTTTGTGTGTAAGTATGAGGGAGGGAGACAGGTAGGTGTGTGTGTGTAAGTAAGAGGGAGGCAGGTAGGTGTGTGTGTAAGAGGGAGGGAGGCAGGTAGGGGTGTGTGTGTGTGTAAGTAAGAGAGAGGGAGGCAGGTAGGTGTGTAAGTAAGAGGGAAGGAGGCAGGTTAGGGGTGTGTGTGTGTGTGTGTGTGTGTGTGTGTGTGTGTATGTGTGTGTAAGAGGGAGAGAGGCAGGTAGGTGTGTGTGTGTGTGTGTGTGTGTGTGTGTAATTAAGAGGGAGGTAGGTGTGTGTGTGTGTAATTAAGAGGGAGGGAGACAGGTGGGTGTGTGTGTGTGTAAGCAAGGGGGAGGGAGGGAGGCAAGTAGGTGTGTGTAAGTAAGAGAGAGGGAGGCAGATAGGTGTGTGTGTAAGAGGGAGGGAGGCAGGTGTGTGTGTGTAAGAGGGAGGGAGGCAGGTGTGTGTGTGTGTGTGTGTGTGTGTGTGTGTAAGAGGGAGGGAGGCAGGTGTGTGTGTGTGTAAGAGGGAGGGAGACAGGCAGGTGTGTGTGTGTGTGTAAGTAAGAGGGAGGTAGGAATGTAGGTGTGTGTGCATAAGTGAAAGGGAGGGAGGCAAGTAGGTGTATGCATAAGTAAGAGGGAGTGTGGGAGGCAGGTAGGTGTGTGTGTAAGTAAGAGGGAGGGAGGCAGGTATGTGTGTGCATAAGTAAGAGAGAGGGAGGCAGATGTGTGTGTGTAAGTAAGAGGGAGGGAGGTAGGTGTGTGTGTGTGTAAGAGGGAGGGAGGCAGGTAGGTGTGTGTGTGTGTAAGAGGGAGGGAGACAGGTAGGTGTGTGTGTGTGTGTGTGTAAGTAAGAGGGAGGTAGGAATGTAGGAGGTGTGTGTGTGTATGTGTGTGTGTGTATAAGTGAAAGGGAGGGAGGCAGGTAGGTGTATGCATAAGTAAGAGGGAGTGTGGGAGGCAGGTAGGTGTGTGTGTAAGAGGGAGGGAGGCAGGTATGTGTGTGCATAAGTAAGAGGGAGGCAGGCAGGTAGGTGTGTGTGTAAATAAAAGGGAGGGAGGCAGGTAGGTGTGTGTGTGTCAGTAAGTAAGAGGGAGGGAGGCAGGTGTGTGTGTAAGAGGGAGGGAGGGAGGCAGGTGTGTGTGTGTAAGAGGGAGGGAGGCAGGCAGGTGTGTGTGTGTAAGTAAGAGGGAGGGAGGCAGGTAGATGTGTATGTGTAAGTAAGATGGAGGGAGGGAGGCAGGTAGGTGTGTGTGTGTAAGTAAGGGGGAGGGAGATAGGTAGGTGTGTGTGTAAGCAAGAGGGAGGGAGGGAGGCAAGTAGGTGTGTGTGTAAGACAGAGGGAGGCAGGTAGGTGTGTGTGGAAGAGAGAGGGAGGCAGATAGGGGGTGTGTGTGTGTGTGTGTAAGAGGGAGGGAGGTAGGGTTGTGTGTGTGTGTGTGTGTGTGTGTGTGTGTGTGTGTGTGTGTGTAAGAGGGAGGGAGGTAGGGGTGTGTGTGTGTAAGAGGGAGGGAGGTAGGTGTGTGTGCAAAGAGGGAGGGAGGCAGGAAGGTGTGTGTGTGTGTGTGTGTGTAATTAAGGGGGAGGGAGACAGGTAGGTGTGTGTGTAAGCAAGAGGGAGGGAGGGAGGCAAGTAGGTGTGTGTGTAAGACAGAGGGAGGCAGGTAGGTGTGTGTGTAAGTAAGAGGGAGGGAGGCAGGTAGGGGTGTGTGTGTGTGTGTGTGTGCAAGTAAGAGGGAGGGGAGGTAGATGTGTGTGTGTGTGTGTGTGTGTGTGTGTGTGTGTGTGTGTGTGTGTGTTTGTGTGTGCGTGTGTGTGTGTGTCAGTAAGTAAAGGGGAGGGAGGCGGGTAGGTGTGTATGTGTGTGTGTGTGTAAGAAGGGAGGCAGGTAGGTGTGTATGTGTAAGTAAGAGGGAGGGAGGTGAGTGTATGTGTGTGTGTATTTGTAAGTGAAAGGGTGGGAGGCTGGTAGGTGTGTGCATAAGTAAGAGGGAGGGAGGGAAGCAGGTAGGTGTGTGCGTAAGTAAGAGGGAGGGAGGCTGGTAGGTGTGTGTATATGTATGTGCATATAAGTAAGACAGAGGGAGGCAGTTAGGTCTGCATTTAAGTAATTGAGAGGAAGGCTGGTAGGTGTGTTGTATGTGTGTGTTTGTGTGTATGTAAGTAAGAGGGAGGGAGGCGGGTAGGTGTGTGTGTGTGTAAGAAGAGAGGGAGGTAGGTGTGTGTGTGTGTGTGTGTGTGTGTGTGTGTGTGTGTGTGTGTGTGTGTATTTGTAAGTGAAAGGGTGGGAGGCTGGTAGGTGTGTGCGTAAGTAAGAGGGAGGGAGGGAAGCAGGTAGGTGTGTGCGTAAGTAAGAGGGAGGGAGGCTGGTAGGTGTGTGTGTGTGTGTGTGTAAGTAAAAGGGAGGGGGAAGGGTGTGTGTGTATGTATGTGCATATAAGTGAGAGGGAGGCAGTTAGGTCTGCATTTACGTAATCGAGAGGAAGGATGGTAGGTGTGTGTGTGTGTGTGTGTGTGTGTGTGTGTGTGTGTGTGTGTGTGTGTGTGTGTGAAAGTAAGAGGGAGGGAGACAGGTAGGTGTGTGTGTTTGTGTGTAAGTATGAGGGAGGGAGACAGGTAGGTGTGTATTTGTGTGTATAAGAGGGAGGGAGGCAGGCGCGTGTGTGTATATAAGAGGGAGGGAGGCAGGTAGATGTGTATGTGTAAGTAAGATGGAGGGAGGGAGGCAGGTAGGTGTGTGTGTGTAAGTAAGAGGGGGGAGGCAGGTAGGTGTGTAAGTAAGAGGGAAGGAGGCAGGTTAGGGGTGTGTGTTTGTGTGTAAGTATGAGGGAGGGAGACAGGTGTGTGTGTGTGTGTGTGTGTGTGTGTGTATAAGTAAGAGGGAGGGAGGCAGGTAGGTGTGTATTTGTGTGTGTAAGAGGGAGGGAGGCAGGTAGGGGTGTGTGTGTAAATAAGAGGGAGGGAGGCAGGTAGATGTGTATGTGTAAGTAAGATGGAGGGAGGGAGGCAGGTAGGTGTGTGTTTGTAAAGGGGGAGGCAGGTAGGTGTGTAAGTAAGAGGGAAGGAGGCAGGTGGGTTTGTGTGTGTGTGTGTGTGTGTGTGTAAGAGAGAGGGAGGCAGATAGGTGTGTGTGTGTGTGTGTGTAATTAAGAGGGAGACAGGTAGGTGTGTGTGTGTGTAAGCAAGAGGGAGGGAGGCAGGTAGGGGTGTGTGTGTGTGTGTGTAAGTAAGAGGGAGGGGAGGTAGGTATGTGTGTGTAAGAGGGAGGGAAGCAGGTAGGGGTGTGTGTGTGTAAGAGGGAGGGGGACAGGTAGCTGTGTGTGTGTAAGTAAGAGGGAGGTAGGAATGTAGGTGTGTGTGTGTGTGTGTGTGTGTGTGTGTGTGTGTGTGTGTGTGTGTGTGTGTGTGTGTGTGTGTATAAGTGAAAGGGAGGGAGGCAGGTAGGTGTGTGTGTATGCATGTGCATATAAGTAAGAGAGAGGGAGGCAGTTAGGTCTATATTTAAGTAATTGAGAGGAAGGCTGGTAGGTGTGTTTGTGTGTGTGTAAGTAAGAGGGAGGGAGGCGGTAGGTGTGTGTGTGTGTGTTTAAGAAGAGAGGGAGGCAGGTAGGTGTGTGTGTGTGTGTGTGTGTAAGTAAGATGGAGGGAGGCAGGTAGGTTTGTGTGCGTAGGTAAGAGAAAGGGAGGCCGGTAGGTCTGCATTTAAGTAATTGGGTGGGAGGGAGGCAGGTTGGTGTGTGTGTAAGTAAGAGGGAGGTAGGTGTGTGTGTGTGTGTGTGTGTGTGTGTGTGTGTGTGTGTGTGTGTGTGTGTGTGTGTGTGTAAGAAGGGAGGCAGGTAGGTGTATATGTGTAAGTAAGAGGGAGGTGTGTGTGTGTGTGTGTGTGTGTGTATTTGTAAGTGTAAGTGAAAGGGTGGGAGGCTGGTAGGTGTGTGTGTATGTATGTGCATATAAGTAAGAGAGAGGGAGGCAGTTAGGTCTGCATTTAAGTAATTGAGAGGAAAGCTGGTAGGTGTGTGTGTGTGTGTGTGTGTGTGTGTGTGTGTGTGTGTGTGTGTGTGTGTGTGTGTGTGCGTGTGTGTCTGAAGAGGGAGGGAAGCGGGTAGGTGTGTGTGTGTGTGTGTGTGTGTGTGTGTGTGTGTGTGTGTGTGTGTGTGTGTGTGTGTGTGTGTGTGTGTGAAAGACAGAGGGAGGCAGGTAAGACTGTGAGTGTAAAGAGGGAGGGAGGCTGATAGGGGTGTTTGTGTGTGTAAGAGAAAGGGAGGCCAGTAGGTCTGCATTTAAGTAATTGGGTGGGAGGGAGGCAGGTTGGTGTGTGTGTGTAAGTAAGAGGGAGGCAGGTAGGTGTGTGTGTGTATGTAATAGGGAGGCAGAGGTAGGTGTGTGTGTGTAAGTAAGAGGGAGGGAGGCAGGTAGATGTATGCGTAAGTAAGAGGGAGGGAGACAGGTAGGTGTGTGTAAGTAAAAGGGAGGGAGGCAGGTAGGTGTGTGTGTGTGTATATATGTGCATATAAGTAAGCGAGAGGGAGGCAGGTAGGTCTGTATTTAAGTAATTGGGAGGGAGGCTGGTAGGTGTGTGTGTGTAAGTAAGAAGGAGGGAGGCGGGTAGGTGTGTTTGTGAAAGAAGGGAAAGGAGGCAGGTGTGTGTGTAAGAAGGGATGAAGGCGGGTAGGTGTGTGTGTGTAAGTAAGAATGAGGAAGGCAGGTAGGTGTGTTTAAGTAAGAGGGAGGGAGGCAAGTAACTGTGTGTGTAATTAAGAGGGAGTGAGGTAGGTGTCTGTAAGTAAGAGGGAGGGAAGCGGGTAGGTGTGTGTGTGTGTGTGTGTGTGTGTGTGTGTGTGTGTGTGTGTGTGTGTGTGTGTAAGAAGGGAGGGAGGCAGGTAGGTCTGTGTGTGTAAGTAAGAGGGATGGAGACAGGTAGGTGTGTGTAAGTAAGAGGGAAGAAGGCAGGTAGGTGTGTGTAAGTAAGCGGGAGGGTGGCAATTAGCTGTGTGTGTAATTAAGAGGGAGGGAGGCAGGTAGGTGTGTGTGTGTGTGTGTGTGTGTGTGTGTGTAAGAGGGAGGGAGGCAGGTAGGTGTGTTTGTGTGTAAGTAAAAGGGAGGGAGGCAGGTAGGTGTGTGTAAGTAAAAGGGAGGGAGGCAGGTAGGTGTGAGTGTGTAAGTAAGAGGGGGGGAGGCAGGTGGGTGTGTATGTGTAACTAAGAGAGAGGAAGGCAGGTGGGTGTGTATGTATTTAAGTAAGAGAGGGAGGGAGACAGGTGTGTGTGTGTGTGTGTGAGTGAGAGAGTGAGAGAGTGCGGGAGGCAAGTGGGTGTGTAAGAGGTGTGTTTAAGAGGTAGGTAGTATACCTTTCACCTACCCAGGTTTTTGTAGAATGCCCTGATTTTTGCTGCATTTGCTCTGTTTCTCATAAAATGATGTTTTCCTGGCAAATCGGTGGCAAATCATTTAGGACTGAAATCAGTAAATAATGGCAGACATTTGAGCTTTAGACTTCATATCCTTCAGGAATTCATATTAATGCAAAACTTATTTCTAAGTTTGTAAAAGCAGTATATTTAAAATGTGTCCTTAGTTTCAACCCTTTGCCCACCCCCATACTTATAACAGGCTTTGTCCAGGTTTCTTGTGCTGAAGAGATTTCGAGATATTGTTTTGTTTAGCTAGCTAGCAATTAGTATCACTGTTGTGGTGTAGAATTTTAAAGCACTGTTAGTACAATAGGTATCATACTTGAGTTTTAATGCAGAAGGCTGTGGGTTGTACTCCCACAGCGTGTAGGTAGTTTACAAGATACTGTGTTGTATTTTCAGTGGATGGGGTGCTGAAGTCCTGAATATGTCCTCCTTTGGATGAGATGCCTAGTAACTATTAATCTGTTTTCAGTTTGCCATCCATGCAATATTACCAGCTTACAATTTTTTATGTAACATAAGTAGGCAATTTATTATTCAAGGGCAGCAGGCACTGAATTGTATGTAGATAAAAAAAGTCTTTCGGCTTTTCCCGGTTAGGGGTCGCCACAGCGGAACTCTGGTCCGCTTATGATTGGCAGTGGATTTTTACGGTGCTGAGTTGCCAGCCTAATGCCCAACCTTCAAAGGAGGCATGCCCATTCATGCTCGCACCTATCTGCATGTCTTTAGCGTCACTCGACCGCAGGGAGGACATGCAGACTCCACACAAAAGGCACTGCAGCCGAGAATCGAAAGGGAGAACCTGTTGCTATGAGGCGACAACGTTAACCGCTGCACCACCGCGGCCTCACTGAATTGTATGTAGATAAAACATTGAAATATAAAGTTGTCTGTTAGCAGCATTCTTTTTATTAGTTACAGATGTCTTTAAGGTAGAATTATTCAGATTATTTTTACTTCTACAGAAATTGTGCATATTGACTGATATTGGTGGATTGTAATGACAGATGTTTGAGTGGCCTTTATGGTTAAATTGTGCTATAACATTTGAAATAAAATGAAATCCAAATATGTTTAATCATTGTATAAGTAAAGCAGAAAACAATATACACGCTGAGAATTTTGTACAGTGTTTATGGCACCTGGGGGGATAGCCAAGTAATGGGACACTGAAATGGCTGCATGGGGGGGGACTTATTGGGGGCAGTGATCCAAACGTAATGTATGTGTACCACCACCTATAGGAGTCCACCAAAATATTTCCTTTATAAAAGGGGTCCTCCAGTTTGCAAAGTTTCCAAACCACTTACATAGGTGCACATATATTAATAGAAAAGAAAACAAACCATATTAAATATTTTCATTTACATATACTTAGAACAGTCATTCATTACATTACATAAATTGCTCATTTCCTGCCTTCCTTCAAACCTCACTCCTCCTCCTCCTTGGACATTATTCAGCATGTATTTTTCCCAGACATTCCATTTATTTCTATGTAATTTGCTTATTCACTGTTCTAAATATCCTACTTCCATTTTTTTATCTGTTTTGCAAAATTCAGTACTTCAAATACAGTAGGTTTAGATTTTGATTTCTGTTTTCAAGTAATTGCTTATCTGAAGTAGTTCACTTCATTTGTGCATCAACCTATGGGTCTTCGGATCCATGTCAGATCCGAGCCGGCAGTTTCCAACAGCATAGATCAGAGCTCCAAGCTCCTCCCCCTACCCATAATCCCCTGCCCACCCTATCTGACCTAAGATCTAGTTTGCCGCGGTTTCATCCAGCAGCTCAATCACTGAGTTCCAGGCATAGCATCTTTTGTGAGAAATTTACCCTTTTTTTCTCTTCTCTATTTTGTAAATTCAGTGTGCGTGTGTTGTGTACAAAGTTCCCTTTACCTGTTAATCTTCATAGTTTTCCTTCCCCACCCTCGTTAGTGCGTTAGGGAGTGTGCTGTGTGTTGGGGCCTAGCGTGTGTGTTTTCTTTTCATTATGTCGGAGGCGCCAAAAGCTGTTTTTTCTAAGTGTACTGAGTGTGGCCATAAGCTATCCCCGGCGGATGGCCACACTCGGTGCGTGTTGTGCCTTGGGGTTGGACACCTGTCGTCAGGTTGCTCCATATGTGCGGCGTTCAACCCCAGGGCACTTAAGGACCGCAGGACTAAGCTGGTTCTGGCGGGACTGCTGCCCCTGGACTCTGCTTCAGCCTCCGGTCCCACGGTGGCTCCTGCCACGGCTGCGGCTACTGCCACTCCTGCATCCCTTCCTCTGGCCGGGACTCAACCTCCCGCTTCGGGCCAGGAGGATAGGGAGTCCAGGAAAGAGAAGCAGAAGGAGAAGCACCACAATGGCGGGCCGAGGCCTCTTCATCAGCCCCGCCGGCTAAGCGGTCTTCTCCCTCCAGGACTTCCGAGCCTTCCACCCCTCGGCTTCGGTCTCCTTTTTCACCTGGACCGGAAGAGGAGGCCCGGCCCCCGTCGAGGTCATCGAGGCGGCACTCCTGTCCCACCTCGGTGGCCTCATCTAGATCCACCTGAAGCCTGACGGACGCAGACTTGGACCGGATGATGAGAAGATTCCTCCAGGACCAGCTGCAGATGAGAGTGTTCCTGCCTCCCCCCCTCCAGGGGGGAGCTCGACCCCTTTTTTTGCCCCGATTGCTCCTTCTCCGACCCGCTTCCCTGGTTCGGAGTTTTCGGAGCTGGGTAGCGTCGGCACTGGGGGGTGTCAGCGCTGATAGTATCTGGTACTTCGGCGCCAATGCCCTCGGGTCTGTCGGGTCCCTTTTCTTCGGATCCGAACTCTCGGAGCCGAGAGCTGAGCTTTGCATCCGAGAGTCTCAGTGTGCCTTCGGCTCTGCCCAGGTCGGAGCATACTGGACCTTCGGATCCGACCGCGTCGGCCCCGATCCGCCCATCTGATCCGAGGGAGGGTCTGCTCTCGGATCCGAGAGAGAGCGGCTCTCCTTCGGCATTCGATGTGGTGGAGAGGGTTCTGTCGTGGGATTCCAGACCCCCGGCCTTGGCTACGGCTCCACCGTGCACCCTATCTCAGATGGGTCCAACTTCCATCAGCCAGTCCCAGGGACAGCCTGCTGCAATGTCCCAGGTCACTCCGTTGGAACATGATGTTGCTGGTGAGGTCTCCTCGGACAGCCCCCCCGAGGAGATTCCTCACAAGTGCAAGAGGAGGCACTTGGACTCCCCTGAGTCCTTGACCGAGGACACAGATTTGGAGGAAGGGAAAGGTTCCCCAAGATCACCCCCCCCGAGGACATTTCATTTGGAGACATCACGGAGATGCTCAGGATTAGGGGGGGGTGGTCTGCCTCAAAGCATACCACGGCCGAATCTGTGTTCCTGGAGGCATTTGAAGCAGGCCCGTCTACCTCTTGGGTGTCCACTCCAGCTGACCCCCTGGTAGATCTGATCACTACCAGGGCGTGGAAGGAGCCAGACATTGTGGAGCCAGTCCCAAAGAGACCTGACAAGATACTTGGTCCACCCTTCGACAGATCTCACTGGAGTAAGGGAACCCCTGTAGATGCCATGTTGGTGGCGGCGGCCACTAAGAGAGAATTAGCCCAGGAGAGTCCCTCGGTCCATCCTCCAGACAAGGAGTCTTGGTCGATGGATCGATTAGGGAAGCGGGTTTTTAGTTCAGCTACCTTCTCAGTGAGGTCACTGAACTATATGGCACATGTCATACGACTGCAGCGAGACCTTATCAAAGAGTACGTCGCGTCGCCCCCGGAGTCCATGTCGGCAGAGGACAAACAGTTATACTCTTCCTGAAAGACCACTCTTAGGTCTATCTCAAACACCTCTATGCGGCTAATGTCCCACGCCACGGAAGGGGCCGCTAGAGCTAGCGGAGCAGGCGTCGTTATGAGGTGACAGGCCTGGCTCCACCACTGTAATTTTGCGGAACCCTTTAAGGCGTCTTTCGCTAATGCCCCTTTCGATGGTTCTGCCCTTTTTGGCAAAACCGTAAGCGATACCTTGGTCCAGAGCGAGAAGGACAGGAAGACGTTGTCTGCCGCCGGAGTCCGCTTCTCTGCTCCCCAGAGGTCCTTTTCCAAGAACCAAAAGGGACAGAAGAAGATGTGGTTCCAGAAGTCACAACAGCCCCGTTTTGCTCCGGACCCCCAGTCCTTCCGCGGCAGAGGAGGACAGGGTGGACACCACCCTAGAGGCAGAGGGGGCCCGAGGAACTTTGGGTCCAGAGAACCGTTCTCTGACCGGCCCACGCAACAGCCCTGAAGGGTTACCCGACTGCTCCACTCTGGAGGCAGTCGGGGGGCACTTCTCGAGGCACCTAGCAGCTTGGGAGTCCATCACGACCGACCGCTGAGTGCTTCACATCATATCCAGAGGTTACCAGATCCCTTTCTCCCATTTCCCTTGCAATCCCAGACACTTCCCCGACGTCCCACCCAAGCAGAGGGAGGCCGCAGCTGTGGAAATCCAGCGGCTGCTAGAAAAAAAAGCCATCCAGCACGTCCCCCCAGACCAGTACGGATCAGGCTTTTACTCCAGGTTCTTCTTGGTGCCAAAAAAGATGGGGAACTTCAGACCGATCCTCGACCTATCCCTCTTGAACCTGTCAGTAACCAAGGAAAAGTTCCGGATGGTCACTCTTCAATCCATTCTCCCCCTCCTGCGGGAGAACGACTGGATGTGCTCTATAGACCTCAAGGATGCGTACTACCACATCCTGATGAACAGACGATCCAGGAGGTTTCTCCGCTTCCGGCTAGGAGCCAGCCATTACCAGTTCAGGGCCCTTCCCTTTGGTCTCACCACAGCCTCCAGGGTGTGCACCAAAGTTCTGTCTGTGATAGCGGCCCACCTGCGACTGCAGGGCATTCAGGTTTTCCCATACCTAGATGACTGGCTCCTGACCGACCCCACAAGGCATCTACTCTGTGCAGCCAGAAACTCCTTTCTTCACCTAGCGGCCCGGCTGGGGATTACTATCAACATAGAGAAATCTTCCCTTTCTCCAACTCAAATCATAGATTTCATCGGAGCAAGGTTGGACACAAACAGGTGTCTAGCCCTCTTAACTCCAGACAGAGTGCGGACCTTAAGACTCCATGTGCGGGCCATCCTCCTACCCCAGGCACCCCCGGCAGAATTGGTCCTGAGGGCTTTGGGTTCGATGGCGGCCACCATCAACCTATTGCCGATGGCGTGTCTGAACATGAGAGTCCTGCAATGGACTCTCCAAGTTCAATGGTCTTTTCTGCAATTTCCTCTGTACCACCCTATTCCCCTCAGCAGGGTTTGCAAAGAGGCCATCTTATGGTGGCTCCAATCCCCGGACCTCCAGAAGGGGCGCTCCTTTTCTTTGTCCCCTCCCCTAACCACGGTGACCATGGACGCCTCTCGCCTCGGGTTGGGGGGGCATTGTGTGGGCAGGACAGTCCAAGGCACGTGGAACAGCACGGAGACCTCTCTGCATATAAGTGTCCTAGAGATGAGGGCAGTGATTTTGGCGTTGCAAGCACTACAGAGCCTTCTTCCTGTAGGAACGATTGCAATCCAGACGGACAATATAGTCTGGTACATCAACAAACAGGGAGGAACCAGGTCTTATCCCCTTTGTCGAGAGGCCATGAGAGTGTGGGAATGGGTGATTTCCACCAACCGCTTTCTCATAGCGATGCACATTCCGGGACGGTCCAACATTCTAGCAGACAAGTTGAGTTGCACCATCCTCTCGCCGTACGAGTGGTCTCTGAACCCAAAAGTAGCGAAGCAGATATTTTCCACTTGGGGTCAATCTTGTTGCGATCTTTTCGCCTCTCCTTCATATGCGAAATGCAATGACTACTTCACTCTAATTCCCCCACCCGGGGAATCCTCACGAGACGCTCTGGTGCATGCTTGGCCCCCCGGTCTCCTTTATGCTTATCCTCCTCTTCCGCTGATGATGAAGTTTCTTCAGAAAGCCAGTCGGTTGCAGAACAAGATAATCCTCATTGCCCCATTCTGGCCTCGCCAGGCTTGGTTCCTGTATCTTTGGTCTCGCCTAGTGAATCCTCCCTGGATTCTGGATCCCATTCCGGATCTCATAACCCACCCATTGGATCTTCCGACCCCGAATCTGGACAACCTCAAGCTCACGGCTTGATTGATCCAGTTCCAAGGTTAGCTAGGACTCTCCTTCAAATGCAAATCCTTCAAATCCTTCCCAGGTCAAAGCTATTCTGGTGGTGGCGCATAAGCCATCTACCAGAAAGGTCTATGATAGCAAATGGAAACATTTTTCTATTTGGTCAGAGCACAGAGATCTAGATCCTTTCACAGCTCCATTGTCTGTGGTGTTAGATTTCCTATCAGGACTCTTCGATCAGGACGCCAGCTCCTCTACAGTCAAGGTTCAGTTGGCGGCTATCTCTCAGTATCACGTAGGAAGTGACCTTGGACCGTTGATCTCCTCCAAGTTATGCAAGGCCTTTCTGAAGGGTACCTTCTTACTCAGACCCCCGGTGAGGGAAGCAGTCCCTCCTTGGGACTTAACTTTGGTACTGCAGGCACTTACAGCCCCTCCCTTTGAACCTGCAGCCTCAGTAAATCTAAAATTCTTATCATGGAAAACTGCCTTTCTTGTAGCTATCACCTCAGCCCGAAGGGTTTCCGAAATTCAAGCCCTTTGTGCAAAACCACCTTATTTGTCCTTCCACAAAGACAAATTCTACCTCAGGACCAATCCCTCCTTTCTTCCAAAAATTGCATCTGAATCGAATATTAATCAGTCCATTAACCTACCAGTTTTTTTTCCCAACTACCAAAACAAGGGGAACATAAGTTACATCTGTTGGACCTGCACAGACAACTGCGCTTTTATTTACACAGAACAGCTGGTCATAGGCAATCAAATCAGCTGTTCATTTCCTTTGCCAAATTTAACTTAGGAAAGGCTGTCTCCAAAGTCACACTGTCCAGATGGATTTCTCAGTGTATTCTGTTGGCATATGAAAGTACTGGTTGGCCCGCACCTCTAGGAGTTCATGCCCACTCTACCCGGTCTGTCTCTACCTCAGCGGCCTTTTGTTCTAGATTCTCGTTGGATGATATCTGCTCAGCAGCAACATGGGCTTCGTCTCATACCTTCATTAATCACTACAAGCTGGATATTGTCTCAAGAGGGAGAGCATCCTTTGGCTCTGCATTGCTCCGGAACATCCTTCCTTGAGGATCGCCCAAGGTTTAGGTAGCTGGGGACTCTGTCCCATAGGCTGATGCACAAATGAAGTTAACCACTTCAGATTAAGTAGTTATGTACTCACCATAACGTTCCATCTGAGTAGGTAAACTTCATTTGTCAGCAACCGACCCCCCCCTCTGTCCCCCTGACCTTCGGATGTTCGAGATGTTACCTTCCTTACGGCAAGGGTATGTAGCTAGTTTTGCGGGTGATTTTTGTATGCTTATCTAGCTGTTGCCAAACTCGATCTGAGGTCAGGTAGGGTTGGCAGGGGATTATGGGTAGGGGGAGGAGCTTGGAGCTCGGATCTATGCTGTTGGAAACTGCTGGCTCGGATCCGATATGGATCCGAAGACCCATAGGTTGCTGACAAATGAAGTTTAACTACTCAGATGGAATGTTGTGGTGAGTACATAACTTCTTAATTTTGACAGGCAGTAGAATTAAACTCAATGCCTAACTGTATCTTGGCAATTCAGATCCCCTGTCCCAGCTCAAAAGAGTAATTTCCTTAGTTACAGCCATTCGCTCCCCTTTGTATTTCTGAAAGAGTACTCTGTAGGCAGTTTTTAAAAATCTCTCAATTCATTACACTTGCAAAAAAGCATGTTCCCAGCTACATGTTTCTTCCCAGTCACACCTCCAACAGTTGCTGTCTACCTGGGAAAACTTTTAGGTATGCTTGGTTTGTAAAAGTACTTATGGATACTCTTCCAAGCAAAAATCCTAAATCTTTTGGACTTTGTTGCATGCTTGTGAGTCGTACATATGTCCTCACAATGTTCCCTGTAAATTGCTTTTCCAGTCTCTCTTTTCCCAATTATTTCTAAACTCATCCTGATTGCTCCACTTATTATCCCTTTTTAATAGCAGCTTCACTTCTAGATTAGACTAAAAATCTACTAGAGTTGGTCTTTCACTTAGGTCTCCTGTATCCCTTTCTCTTTGCCTGTATTCGTATCAGTCCTTCATATTGAAGGTAGTCTCTAATCTGCAGTCCAAACTTCTTCTTGGCTTCATCCCACTCTATTACCTTAACCTCTCTAGTTATTTGTTCCCAATGCCCTAGTTCCTTTGACAGTTTTCTCAGATAAAGTCCAGCCCATTTTCTGTATCCTCTTTCATCATCCCTTTCCACTTTGAATTATAACCTTTTGCTTGTGTTCTGTATGTGAGCTTTTACTGCAGAGCTCTAAAATATCCCATCAAATAAAGCAATCCTAAACCACCTTATTATATTGAAAGGATCATCTTATCCCACTTAACTGTTACCCTCTTCCCCTCCCAGATAAATTCCTTCAACTTTTTGTTATTGTCTGCAACTTCTCCTCTGGTTGATAAAAATATGTCTGATCTGTATATGAACCTAATGGACTAAAACGATCACACTGCTTGTTTCATACTATCCATATCCATAAACAGTAGCTTCCAGTTTCTCAGTTTTCATCTTATCTTTTGTTTTGTCTCTTCCCACATATCTTTATCGTCCTTAACAGAAACCTTTTTAATCCATATTACCTAAGATATTACCTTTCCCTCTCTAGTTATTTGTTCCCAATGGTTCATCATATATGTCCCTGTAAATGTGGGTATTGCTAAGCCAATTCATGTATTGGTACATAATTTATAGATGCAGCCTTTGTTTTATCTTCATTAATTTTGTATCCCCCCCCCCCAAAAAAACACACCACCACTATGGTCTTTTTGGATTTATCATGTACGAAATGTCATTTGTAAATAATGATACTTTTCTTAATTACCATACCAATTATATCCTTGAATTTCTGAGACCCCTTATTTTTTTGCAAATGGCTCTAAATATAAAGCAAATAACAAGGTGGGGGGCACTTCTGCCTGGCTGCTTTCTTCAAAGACAACTTATGGGAGAGGAACCCTCCCACTTTAATCCTTGCCTCTGAGCATTCATATATCCTCATAATTAACCTTCTTATTGAATCAGGGAATGCAAATGCATTTCTCATTCTTCTGACTGTGACAGAGCCTATGTAGAGACTTTGCCAATGTTCCAGAGGTAAATGCCTGAGTGTAAGAGAAACACACGGGAGCTGACTAGGAGAACCAGGAGTACCTTGGACTTGAACAAGAAACTGTTTTTTGGAGATGGAAAAGATCAAGAAGAAAACCAGCAGCATTATGAAATTATTGAATAAATGTGAGACTATAAACAATTAAACCTATTACATATATGAATAGACGTGAAATGTGGCTTTGCAGAAGTGTCTGAAGAAAGACTTCAGTTTTGTTGACTGCTTTAATGTGGTTGGTGGACTATAAAGCATATGCCTCATTTTGTCAATACTTAAAAATGTTTGTTTAAAAAATTCATGACATAAATTGCAAGTTGTATTGTAAAGCAGTCTTGGCTTGTATAGTGTACATTCAGGGTTATTTTAAATGTGAAGTGAGGTGTTTTTATCAGTGACTGCTGTGAAAAGCAAGGTAGCATGTTTTACTAGTTATAAGCAACCAAGGTTTACACTGTAACAAAGTAAGAATGGTTAAACAAATAATGTTAATATAATACTGTGCTCTTGGGCTTCTTGGGAGGGGGATGTTAAAGTATCTTGTTTACAGTATATGTAAAACTAAGATAACTTTCTCTGTTATATATATGGGGATATCTAGAATACTGTCTTTGTTTTAAACTGTAGACTATTTATTTAACAAATAGACTTGAAAAAATAAGATAAAGTGATGAAAGGTATCTAAGAATACTAGTTCTTTTTCTGTATTTATAAAGTTATTAGCTGCTTTTCCATTAGTGAAGGCTTCCCATGGGAGATAAAGTCTACAGATGCAGGCAATTAATCTTGAAAGGGCAAGCAGTGAGTGATGAGTATCTCCAAAGTCAATCATTGCTTTATTCTTGGAGATGAGAAGTCTGCAGGTGCAATCAATCATGAGAACTCTGAACACTGTCTGCTTTGTGAAGGGTATGATGTACATTATAATCAACTTTTAAAGATACTTTGGCAAGGAGTTCAGTAAAAAATGAAGTTTTAAACTGTGGAAAGAAGAAATTATACAGATAGTTGCATCACAGCAGTCTTAGTAAATTAATGCATTTAATATAACAACACTCAAGTTTATCTAACAATAGCATGTGCATTTTTCTAAGGGTTAAATGTGAGTGTTTACTGAAAGCATGCAGGTGTTTTTTTCACATCTGTGAAGGGGAATATTGATAAAAGCACAAGTAGAAATTAATGCAAATGGGACTGCAGGCCGTAATATGCTCTTTAGCATGGGCAGTTGCTCCAACATGTGGGGTAAACATTCTTTGAAAATGTGTATAATTTTATGCACTTGTAAGTTAAAAGGAGGTGGTTGGATTCTGAAAATCTATTTAGATTTTTTGTTAAGTATTTTTATTGGCACAAAAAGTCTTGAAATGTGGCATAGATTCAAATGAATAAGAGGAGAAGAGACTACGTAAGAGACCAGGCTGCCAAACATTACATGCAAGCTAAATGTTGGAAATATACATTCCAAAATGTTGTTGTGTATAATAGGTGGGAGTAACAACTTTCTTAATAGCCACTCTCTCCATATTATCATAGAATGTAAATTAGCTTACTGGTGTAGAAAAAAGCACAAAGTATTGAATTAAGAGGTGTAAGATGTAAACAGCAAAACTGCAGGAGGCACATTTGGCTAGGAGTATGTGAGTTTGACCCTGAAAGGATTTCAGGGTGGACATTCAGAAGAATATCGGCAACAATGGAAAAGGGAAGTAATAATAATGACTGTTTGAGGGGCTCTATTAGTGAGAGATAATGGAAAAAATTATGATAATGGTAGATGTTCAGTTGTAAGAGGTTATTTACAAGGGAGAAATATTATGCTGACATGTATTAATCAAACTAAAACTGCTGTTCTAGAGTGTAAGAGAATTTTGGGAGAATAATCAGCTGTCAGCAAGGAATATTTATGGATGGGGATTATTACCTGATTTACAATAGGATGCATCTGGGGTCATAAGTGAAAATATAATAAAAGATGGTAGATTCTGAAGAAAATATAGGAGAATGTTTGATATGAAAGATGCGAACTCAGTAGTAGGAAGTCGTAGTTAACATTTTCTCCAAGTTACTAGAGCTTGGATAGAAAATTTATCTCACAGGAGCATGTATATTTATTGAAAGTCCTGACACACATCCAGTAACTATTTCTTACCACACACCAGTAAAAACTAAGATACATATGCAGAATAATGAAGTAAAAATGAGATGCTGGTGCTTCTTCACTTACCTGTTGAAAAGAGAAATTGATTTAAGGAGTAGTGGAAATGATTCCCGAGAGTTATTATGGAAGTTAGAAATTTCTTTAGAAGGTATAGTTAGTGAGTGGGATGAAATGAAAATGGAGTTTAAAACATGGTAGAAATAGGACAGAAAGAAATATGGGAAAAAGTGATAGGAATTATTTAGAGGTGTTTAGCAAGATTAAATTATTGCAGAATAACTGGAATCTCACTGAGTAAGAGGAGCACCTGGAAAATGTTAAAAGGGAGTTTATGGATAATGTGCATGAGTTTAGAAAAGCAGTTGTTAAGCAGCCATTTCTGATAACTCCAGAGCTCAAAACCGTTTATTAGAATGACTTGGGCAACAGAAAATAGAAAGGGGTGTTGCCAACTTAGCCTGTAACAGGCAAAAAAATAACCAGAGATCCTATAGAGATATTGGAGATATTTCAGAAGTTTTATAATCATCTGTATAAAGCAGAGGAATATGGAAATCAAGATAAGGCACAATTGGCAGCATTTATGTAAGACTTGATTATACCAGGGTTAGAGGGTGGTGATGATTAACCAGTCATCAGGGAAGTTTGCAGGAATATACCATTCCTGTGGAAGTTAGAAGGGAAGAATGTGATAAAGATTTGGAATTTTTGTTTAACAATACTGTAAAAAGAGGGGGGAAGGGGTGAGTTCCAATATCTTGGAAAAGAGCTATGGTAGCCGTATTAACCAAGGATAGTAAACCCCTCAGACCAGATTCATATAGACCTGTTTCAGAGCATGATTTTAAAGTGTGTATGTCTATACTAGCTATGAGAATATCACATGTGCTGTTAAAATTGATAGACATGGATCATTGTGGTTTTATGGAAGGGAGGCAAACATTTGACAACTGTAACAGAACAGTGATGATCCAGGGGGAAGCATAGTGTGAGAAAACACTGATGATGATTGGTCTTGTTGCAGAAAAGTCTTTCAGCAGAGTAATATGGGATTTTTTTGAGTGAGGGCAAATAGTAGCATTTGCATTCCCTGATGGAGTAATAGTGTTAATTAGGAGGATATGAATTCTCAAGGCAAGAAATTAAGGTTGAGAGGGCTTCTCTATGACAAACTTGTGTTTGAGCAGAGGAACAAGGCAACAGTGTCCTCTTTCCCTTTTATGGGTATATATTAAGAGTAATTAACAAAGAAAATGAGGGACTCAAAAATTCAGTGATGTAACAGGTATGGTAATTAAGAAAAGCTAGCTGTATTTGCAGGTATTTTTTTGTCCCTGATAAATCTCCAGGAAAGGATATCTTGATGATGTGGAAAATTTTAAAACCGTTCCAAGTTTTTTCATGATGTAAATTAATGAAGACAAAACAGACTGTATTAGTAAACTATGTACCCGCACATTCATTTGTTCAGCAATACCCATTTTTGGGGGAAATGATAAGATAAAGTATTTAGGTGTAAGAAATAAAAAGGATTCTGTTATGGCAGCTAAGAATATGTGGGAAGAGACTAAACATATAACAATAAGAAACTGGAAGCACTTAGTTATGAATCTGGATAATAAGATAAGCAGTGAAAATGTTTCTAGCTCCTTTAAATTTATGTACATGTCAAGGTTTTATCAACCTGGCGAGAAGTTGTGGACTTTAATAAAGGGATGAAGTAATGTATTTGGGAGAGGAAGAAGAACAAGAGATGTCCTTCCATATCACTATTGTAGTATTCTTTACAATAGGGATTCCCTGCCATGGGCAGCCTGACATCCCACGAGTATACCAAAGCCTTTTGGTTGTAAAGGGTACTCAGTATGTCATACGTATGCTCCCCACACATAGTATAGGGCGTAAACATGACATACAGATGTACCATCTTCAGAACTACTTTGCTGCCAGTCCAAATGCCATCTTCGATCATCTGAACACTCATTCATCGACTGGTTACCTAGCTGTTCCAGATAGGTGCCCCGTTGGGGTTTTTGCTTCTTATCCTTTTGTTTATTGATTTTGTTGGATTGTTGGTTTCATGTCATCCAGAAAGAAGAAATGCCAGTGTAGGAGACGGATTCCCCATAAAGACCGCCACGAGCAGTGTTTATTTTGTTTAGGTGCTTCACACGACTATACATCTTTACGGTTTGTTCACATAACCATACGTCTTGTGCTGTTTGTCAGGCTTAAGTACGTAAGATGTTGTGCAGTCATCTTTCTTCCATAGCTATTTATTTAGAGAACCATTGTCTTAAGCTTCTTGCTAAAGATGCTATGGAAGGACCTTCCCAGTCCATGGGATGGCCATCTACGAAGAAGAAAGCTAGGTCTGGTTCTTCTGTTGTGCCTGTTCTGCGTGATGTCTCTCTTGAGGCTTGTGAAAGCCCGGAGGACCATCCAGTCTCTGTCGGATTCATCTACCACGACTGCTTCGGAGGCCAGCATGAATCTGGCTTCACGGATGTCCATGGAGGCCTTGCAGACGTTTGTTTGAACATACAGGGGGAACCACGGCTGATTATTTCCAAATGGCTTAGGGGTGTTGCTCAAATTCTAGTGCAGGAAGAAATTCCAACTACTCTCATTGAGTGTCCTCGGGTCTGAGCCTACTAAAATCTATAAGGCTGGCATCCCCTTAAAAAAGAAGCAGAAAACCAAGTATATTTCTCCTGCCCCTAAAGGCCATCAGAGTGAATGACAAAACATTACCCAGGGCCTGTTTAATGCCCTTATGGCTTTGTGGCCCCTTCAGGGAGTCTCTGTTTCTGCTCCACCTTGAGCTTCTACTCCTCTTAAGAGATCTAGGGAGCAGGATTCCTCAGATAAGGACATAGATTCTGATGAGGAAATATCTGATTTATTCTTCCCAGATTCCTTCTCCCTTCGATTATGGTTCTGAGGAAGAGGAGTCTATTAGTCCTGACTCTCCTTTTGAGGAGATTTCCTTTGGAGAGAGAGATTCCAAAATGATGGAATTTTTCAAGTGGGGTTGTGCTCCAGTGTCTGATTTTCAGAAACGGTACTATGAACTCCTACACATGGAATCTCCTAAGCCTTCTGCTGTCCTCCTGTCCTTGCTGCTTTGTTGGATGTCATTTCCACTGCTTCTCATGCTCTTGACTCCATGCCCCTTTTCCCCAAAAAATTATAGGTGTTTTATAAGCTGCCTGATAACTGCATGTTTCTGTGTCTCCCTGTTGACCTCTCTGTCTTGTCAGTTGCCTCTGACAAGCCATCAAAACTTTTACCTTCTATTAAATTACTTCCCTCTGACAAAGACAGCAGAACTGTTTATACTTCTGCCACTGTAGATTTTAGCGCTGTGAATTCAGACCCATATTACCAGATGTATTTTGGCTCTTCTCTGTCAGACCTGTCAGGTTATTTCTGATATTCCTGACTCTGAAGGGAAGTCTTCTGCTTTGTCTTTATTAGGGAAGTCATCTCAGGTAACTCACCATTCCATTAAATTCAGCTGATGCCTCATCTAGGGCTACTGCTTTTGGATCTGTGTTGAGGAGGTATTCTTTGCTACGGCTTCAGTCTTTGCCTGATGACATCAAGGCTAAGTTGATGAATGCTCCTCTGGACAGTCAACATTTGTCTGGCACTGCTGCTGCTGAGTTCAAGTCCCTCAAGGAAAAGGGTAAAGCATTACAGGAGCTGAAACATATTTTTGTTTCACTTTTTCCTGAATTTCAAAGGCTCTATCCTAACAAACCTGCATTTGTCTGTAGATAGTCTTGCTTTCCCCCTAAAGCTAAGAAGGGTGATAGAAAGGGCTCTTCTTGCCAAGGTTACTCAAACTCCTTCAGCTGAGAAGCCTTCTTTTCCTGACAAACCAGATGCTGTCTGAGTACGTTTGGCTTCCTCTTACTAGTCACATTCCTCTTTCTCCATCTTTCCCTGTCCCTTTCAATTTGGTTACAGATCACCCAAAACTCCTGGGTCCTTCCTGTTATTCGCCATGGGTACTTCATGGTCTGGAAACCTCTTCCCCCCCTTTTTGGCATTCCCCAGGGTCCTTGGGAACAAATACCCTTTTTTTTCCAGAGGTCCCTCAGGGCCTGTTGGCTCAGGGAACGATTCAAGAGGTTCCAGCTCCTCAGAGGGGAAAGGGGTTTTACTAAAGAATGTTTTTGGTCCCCAGGAAAAAGGCACCTGGAACCCATTCTAGATCTTTCTCAGCTGAACACTTTTTTTTTTTTGAAGGTTCCACCCTTTTCTGATACTATCCCTTCCAAAACCCTGTGTCCTCCTATACTTGTTGCTCCTTGAGATCCAGGGGTGCCAGAAAAGCCTATATTCACATACCTATCCATTCTGTTTTCAGGAGATTTTTTACATTTCTTTGTTGCTTCGTGGCATTTTTAGTATTCTCAGTGGTGGCTGGTGACTTCAAATCAAAGGGGGGCTGCAGGGGATAGCTGAATGGGTGGGGTCAATAGGAAGAGGTGCGGCCAACTAGAAAGGGGAGGAGCTATACTCAAAACCACAAAAACTAACTTTAATTAAATATGCTGCCATGGGTGCCAAACCCTCATTATGAGAGTCCAATCAAAACAAATGAAGTGTAAAAGAATAAAAATATTTAAATGTATTGGCTGCATGACAGCTTACTTAATATCTAGATGGAAACAAAAATGTTGTGAGGCATGAAAAAGTAAATTACTTTTTAAATACATTACGGGAATGCCAGTCAAAATCAAGTATAAGAAAAACAAGCAGCACTCAACTCAAACTACTTCTCCTTGCACTGCAGTTCTAATTATAATTTATATTCAGCTTTATTAAAGCACTCAGTAACATGCTGAAAGTAGCAATCTCTGTGATGCCCCCACTTGTAAAAATGTTTCTTATCCAAAACAGACCTGCTGCCTGACAACTGTCTACTTGTTTCATGGGGAAAACACGATCAAAGTAAAAATAAAAGGCAAACAAGAAACAAGCTCAAGATACATTGCTTAAATTATTACTGTACAGGTTATGGACCACACATGAATGGCATTCTGTTTAGTTTACTGGTAAAGCCCTCAGAGATCACTAGAAGTCTCCAACAAGTGTAATGAGCTTCTTAAAATAATGTAATCCTGTCTTTTACTACAAATACTGTCATATGCATTTCAATATCCAATGTTTATACATTATCTAGTTAAGTATTCTCTGCATGGCAACAACAGAAAGGCTTCAATGTTGGCAATTCTTTAACAGTATGCTTATTAAAGCTTACTTGCACGTTATGATCTCAGACAAGCTTACTTGATGGTCATTAAAGCATTGCTACTTAAAACACAGAGCAACAGGCACTTTGAGTAATAGCATAAATCAACAGTACAAAAATATGACAGAAACCAGACCATTCTGCAAAATCAAGAACAGATGAAAAGCCACTGTAGTACTTGTGTCTACCTTGTATGGGGGGGATACGCTGCACATTTGCACTGCATAACTGCTCCTTCCTTTGCTTGGACACATCTAGAGTCACTACATGGGGGAGTGGGGTGCAACAAGTATGTCACAATTTGAAATGTCTCTGGCTGACGGTGATTGGCACTAACACATTTGTCATACCTCTCACCCTCAGGGCAAGAAATCTGGGCAAAGCCATACATAGAAGTGGGACAAAGGCCCAAAAATAAGGACAATTTTTAAATATTGTTCTTATAAACTTAGAAAGATAATAGAATAGTAGGTCTTGCATTAGTATGAATTTTCTGAAGGATATGAAATCTGAAACTCAAATGGCTGTCATTATTTTCTAACCCGGTCTTTAATGATTTACCACTAATTTGCCAAAAAAACACAATTTTATGAAAAATGGACCAAAAATGTGATGCAACAATATAAAATAGCCACACAATACAGCTGGGAACCTGTCAAAGAAGGGACACTTTAATATTAGTACTGCTAACTTGAGTAGCTGACAACATAAGAGTCTACATGCATTTCTGAAATAAAAGTAATCTATAACTAATTATTACAGTTATTTCTTAATTGTAAACCCTCCATGTTTTCTTCCAAAACTGCTATTTTGCAGAGGGATTATTAGGGGAAGAGCAACATTTTGAGCCAAATTCAGGGACAGTTGAGAGGTTTGGCTATGCCTAATTTTATAAAGCAATTTGCATGTACCTCTCAACCTGTTAATGTAATAAATCTGGACAAGGCCAAATATATTGGGGGAACATAGAAACAGTACTAAAAATTGCTCTTGTATAAACTGGGACAGTTGATAGAACAGGTCTTACTTTAGCATGCATTTTTCTGTAGGTTATGATGTCTGAAACTGGTGTGTCATTATTTAGTGACTTAATTCCTAAATGATTTGCCAGAAAACCACAAATTTTATGAGGAACAAACCAAAAATAAAAAGCAAAAACCCATTCATTCTTTGAAAATCTGGACAGTTGGGAGATATAGTTCAGCTGGGGCTGTCTAAGTTTGCCGCCCTTCCCCCGCACAAAACCATGGTCGAATGAAGCCTCCCCCTGCAGCCATTCCAATGATTCATTACTTTGCTATTTCACTCCATTTACCATAAACACTAATGTGCATACTGATTTACTTCTATGATGATTTGAACTTCATTTGAAAGTTTTATTTTGCATTTTACAGCACAAACACTAAGACATCTGCTTAACAAACTTGGCATTAAAATTTCTCTGCCCTTGAAACTCACATTCATTGAAACAACAAACCCACATTCAAAGAAAATACATTTTACCTGTGGCAGATAAAAATTAATTCTGGGCTGTTTTCAAATCATAGGCCCCTTGCATATGAAACATACATGTGCTCTTTGATACACCTTCCTATTGCTTTGAACATTTTTCCAGTAAACAATGAAACAAAACTGCCCAGTTCAGAACATTTCCATCATAAAAGTCTACTCAGACTTCTACAGTCCACTATTATCAGTAAATATGCACAATTCTACAGTCCACCATTATCAGTAAATATGCACAATCTCTGAAGTAGTAAAAAAGTCATCTAAATAATTCCACGTTAAATAAATCTGTAATGAAGAGGTTGCTGCTAGCAGTCACCTTTATATTTCATCGAACAATAAAGTGTCTGATGCCCCTGAGGAATAAATTGCCTAAATTACATTAAAAATAAGCTAGTAATATTGCAATAGGAAATGGATGGCAAACTGATAACAGGCTTATAATTAGTATCTTAACTTTCAGTACGGCAGCATTCACCCCTTATGAGAGTAGAACCAACAACCTTCTGCATCAAAAGCAAGTACACAGCCTGTTGTGCTATTAGCACTAAACCTATCTTCCCCTGCAGCTCTCAGCTCCTTGTAAAGTCTACTCAATACTCAACTGCATCTCAACTTTGCAGCACAAGATGTCTGGAAAAAGCCAAATTTATTGGGGTGGGTCAAAAGGGCAAAAACCAAGGACACATTAAACATTGCTTGTATAATCTTGGAAAGCTGCTAGAATAAAATGCTGTGTTACCACCATACATTTTACTACCAAAGTCCCTGTGCAAAAAAGAGTCAGAACAACATACCACTATGCCAAATCACCTGCTTTGTGAAAGAAAAATGCTGCGTTACCACCGTACATTTTACAGACAAGGTCCGTGTGCAAAACAGTCAAGAGCAACATACCACTACGCCAAATCAGCTGTTTTGTGAACGAGAGGAAGACTGAAACTTAAATGGCTATCATTTCATGAATTCAGTTCTCACCATAGCTGTCAACCTCTTAGCACAAAACACCTGGACAAACCCAGTAATGAGGGAATACAGCCCTCAAACATATTCAAGGAATTCAGTTCTTGCCATAGCTGTCAACCTTAGCACAAATAACCTGGACAAAGCCACTAACAGGGTATTACAGTCCCAAAAATAAGGAAAAATTTCAAATAGTCATCTTATAAACTTAAAAAATTGCTATAATAAAAGGTTGTGTTACTATATATTTATTGCTAGAATAAAAAGTTGTTTTACTATGTATATTCTGAAGACTATGAGGTCTGAAATTCAAATGCCTGTCAATTTTACTTCTGATGAAACAAAAACAATTTTCAGCAGAGGCCCAGGGAGAAATACTGTAGACACATCTCTGTAAAATGGCAGGACACCAGAACAAATCCACACAAACACAGAGATAAGATGCAGACTCCACAAAGAAGGCACCCCAGCCAAGAATCAAACCACAAATCCTACAGCTGTGACTCTAAGGCAACAATACTGCCACTGCACCATCAAATATGTAAGAAATTAAACATTCAGAAACCTGAAGTCTGAAATTCAAATGCCTGTCAATTTTATTTAACATTTGTTAATCAGGACAGTCTGACTTGGAACAAAAAAACAATTTTCAGCAGAGGCCCAGGAAGAAATAATGCAGGCATGCCTTTGTAACATGGGAGGACACAAAAGCAAACCCACACAAACACAGGGAGAAGATACAGACCCCACAAAGAAGGAACCCCAGCCAAGAATCAAACCTGAGAACCTGCAGCTGTAAGGCAACAATGCTACCAGTGCACCATCAAATAAAAGCAAACCCACACAAACACAGGGAGAAAATAACAGACCCCACAAAGAAGGAACCCCAGCCAAGAATCAAACCTGAGAACCTGCAGCTGTGAGGCAACAATGCTACCAGTGCACCATCAAATAAAAGCAAACCCACACAAACACAGGAGAAAATAACAGACCCCACAAAGAAGGAACCCCAGCCAAGAATCAAACCTGAGAACCTGCAGCTGTGAGGCAACAATGCTACCAGTGCACCATCAAATAAAAGCAAACCCACACAAGCACAGGGAGAAGATAACAGACCCCACAAAGAAGGAACCCCAGCCAAGGATCAAACCTGAGAATCTGCAGCTGTGAGGCAACAATGCTACTACTTCACCATCAAATATCAAGCATTGCAGCATTTACAAATTTATGTCAGAAAAGCAATACATACTCTTTTGAATACTAATTGTGAGTTTTCCTATAGCAGATATTGTATTTCACATATGCCTATCCTAAAATTCCCTTTTACCCAATGCTTATATTTCACATTTACCTTTTTTCGGGTATACATGAATAAAACCCTGACTGTAAATGAGATGACCTATGGTCCACTAGTGACCAAGGTGCTATGAGAATTAGCCAGGAAAGGTAGGAATGAGTGGTGAGTGTTAGCTCATGTAGGTAGAAATGTGTCTCAGTTTGCTGCTGTGCTAATATCTGTGCAGGGTATGTGTCAGGGTTATGTGCTTTGCTTTAAGAAACAGCACATATGTACTGTAGCCATAATTACATGTGCATTAAAGTATACACACGCATCAGGTAATGGTGTAGCAGACCCTTTCCTCTCTGGGAATGCATTCCAAGCTGCATGAAACAGAGTTAGGACAGCATCAGAATATCCTTTATTGCTGTCTAGGTAATGCTCTTGTTGAAATGCAGTCTGGGCATGACTGGAATGGTGAGGGTCACATGTCATCACATGGATAGGAATAAGGTAAAGCTCACACGTTAAGTTTAATTTAGATCATTTTCATGCTCAGGAAAATATGTCTCAAGCCCATACATTCTGGAATAGGCTCCCTATCCACATGAAGCAGAGTCCATCTCTAACCTATTCGAATGTAGCCTTGACCATTGGATGGGAAACTGTAAATTCATCCTGGGGCTGGTCCTCATGTCTCTTACAGACAGAGACTGACAGTAAACATTTCCTAACAATGGATGAGAAATCATAAACTCACCCCCTGGCTGGCCCCCATGTCTCCTATAGACCGAGGTCAACAGTAAACATTCTCTAATTAACATACCTCTCCTAAGTAACATATGCCTCTAATTTAGATCCACATGTTACAAGGGGATTAAATTGGATTGTGTGGCTAGGCCTATAAAGGCCCTGGTGGTCGTTGACGTAAGATATATATATATATAGATATATATATATATATATATATATATATATATATATATATATATATATATACCTATGAACCTATAAGAACCTGTAATAGAGCAGATTGCAATTCTAGAATGCAAATGCATCTTTTGTATTTCAAGTACTGCGGGGTTTATGCAAGCTGAAACAGTGCCCATGAGTGCAACAAATCCAAATATCATTATATAGCTTTATACACCTTGAGGAAAACATTCAAAGTCTGCCACAGACTTTAGTTACAAGTGTCACTATTTTAAATTCATTACATTTGTGACAGAAACATCTGACTCAGCTTGCCAGGGCCTGCATTGCCCTCTCAAGCATTGCCAGAAAGATTCACTTTGAGCACCACAAATACCTATAACTCACTAGACATTGCCTTCATCTCAGTAAGCCACTGCAATGTTTGTACAACTCCATTGATTTAACTGACAGAAACTCAAAGCTGTGTTCCATTTCTAATCTACTAATACTCTGCTACAGGTCAGGAAGCCATTTGAAAAAGGATCTGATAGTTTAAATCAACACACAAATGAATAAAGTCTACCTGTATTATATATTCAAGACATAAACAGTTCAAATAAATGAAGATCTGCCTATTTTCCCGTGGCTTCTGCTATGGCTTACTGTGTAGTGCTCTTATCCATTTTTGGGGAAGGGGTACGTTCTCAGGCTAATGCCCCCATATCATACAAAGGTCCTAAAGTGTACAGCCATTGAGTTTAGTATCTACTGACTCTTCTCTCACGCCAGCACATGAAATAGTTACAGAATGTACCAAGAGGACTTTGTCAGTTAGTCAGCACACTTCCGATACATCGAGGAAATGGGGGTCTGGAATCCAGGAGCACCATAAAAATTATCACATTCCTATATCATACAAAGTCATCTTGGGATATACATTCATCAAGTGAATACAACTACATTGGATTCCAGTTTTAGACAACAGACAACTTACTTAATTCTGCACCAGCACCTTCACTCTGTACTTTTCTTCTTCTTTCTTCTTTCTTCTGTTCTTCTACAAAATTCACCCAAAAAAACAACCGATTCCTCAATCAAACAAAACAAATAAAATTTCAAAAAAAAAAAAGTAAAATGATCACGACGTGACAGTGTGACACGAAACAATCCACGACCACAACAAAGCAAGCTAAGTTAACTGAACTGATTGATTCTCGCTCTTTTCCCAGCACATAAAGCCCAGGAAGAGAGCGACAACCAATCAGCAGCATTTAGGCTTTACTCAGCAGGCACGTCATGACTGACGTGCCTGCGGACGCTGAGTCGAGCCCCTTCCAAGTCTATGCGGTTTGGGACCGCTGCCGCATAGACTTCTGGGCATCACAATGATGCCTTATGTGCTCCTCCGGGCTGCAATGTAAACAAAAAAAAAAAAAGCTGTTTACAACCGCGGTTAAGCTGCACAGTGCATCTTGGCATACTTCAGTCATGGACTCGAAATTTAAAGTGAAAAAAGAGAGATTTCTTTTTTTTTTTTTTAATTTAACGATTAAATTAAAAGATACACACAAGACCAAAAACAACTGAGGGGGCTGCAGTCCGGCAGTCCGATGCCACGAGCCGCCCCTGAGTATTCTGCTTTGCCCTTTGGCCTCTGTAGTGCCCCAAGAGTCTTCACCAAATGCCTCACTCCTGTGATTGCTTTTTGCAGAACGAGGAGAATACTGAATGTGAAGTTGTTAAATCTCGCTGTTTATTCTCACTGATGGGTTCGGAGCCGATCCTCTGCTACGACACGGCCGATAGCAAGCTCAAGGTTTGCCAGTAGCTCGAGACCAAGCCCCTTATCCCACAATGTTCTGCTGGAATTATCCCAGATCTAGTTTGCCGGGGCGGGAGAGATCTCAGTGTTCCAGTTAGCTCGGACCATTTTAGAAACAAATTAACAGCAAGTCTATAAAAAAGTTTTCTTTTTTGTTTAATATATATAGTGTGTGTTAGTACTATTATATTTACTTTCTAGATAGTAGAAATATTTTAAAACTTAGGGCCTTGTTGGCTTCTTAGTTTGTGTGGGCCTTAAGTCCCTTTTCTGTACTATTAATCTTTATTATAGTCAGGTTTTTCTGTGGGCCTCTTAGCCCTATATTTGTATCTATATACATATATATATACTGCTATAGTTAGTGCCTGGTTTGGGCTTAGTTGTTATGTATCTAATTTACTGCCTTTTTCACTTAACTATGTCGGATGATAGGGAGAAATCCCATCCCAAATCAGGATTCAAAAAATGCCCAGATTGTGGGCAGAAAAGGTCTGTTACTGACAGACACATTCAATGTGTCTACTGTCTGGGGGCTAAACACCTCCAAGACACCTGTAGCATTTGCCACTCCTTTTCTTCAAGAGTTCTCTTGGAGAGAAGGAGGAAACTTATAGACAGGGGATTGCTACAGCAATCTTTTTCAGAAGTCTTGAGTAGCCATGAAGAGTGCTAGTACATCATCCAACTCCTCAAAATCCAAGTCTTCAGATAAGGTCTCAAAAAATGCTAAGATTTCAGGAGGAAAGTCATTGGTTCCACAGTCATCAGAACCGAGTGTACCTTTGATTCGGAGCCAGCTCTCAGTATTGGAGCCGGTCTCTGAAGTTCCTTCTTCACCTCTGTTCCAGTCAGCACCTTTGGTGCATTCAGCCAAGTCTTCAGTCAGCCTTTCAGATTTGGACATGGATCGACTAGTGCAGAAGCTTTTACAGGCACCACGACTTGCCAAATTGTTGTTGGCCCCGACCAGCTCGTCTGTACCGAAGACCATGGAACTGGACTTGTCTACTCCTCCTCCGAGCCGTACTGGACTCTCGGAGCCGAAGGAAATTGAACCGATGGTGGTCGAACCCTTGGAGCTGATACCCACACCAGTGTTATTGGCTCCATCTACTCTGATGTCGTCGGCGCCGACCAAGGACTCTAGGAGCCGCCGCTCTCACGTCGGGTCCGGGGAGGATAGTCGCACCGACCTGGTGCCGACTCTTCCTCTCAGGGCTTCGGCTCAGATGAGCTCGGCTCCTACCTCGGGCTCGGAGCCCAGGGTTTCAGTGCGTGAGGATTGGACAGTACTCTTGGGTCCGTCCACTCCTTCTCGTCGGAGCTGTGGTGCCTTCGATGCTATGAGGAAAGTTTTGTCTCCAAAGACGTCAGCATCGGTTCAGCTTTCCCTCTCCCCTCAAGCTCCTGTGTCTGCTTCTTCACCTACCAATCCCTCTAAGCATAGAGACCCTGAGCCTCAAGTACCCCTACAGGGCATCCCCTGCTCTTTTGAGACCTCCCCAGATTCCTCCACTGAGGAGGTGCCCAGGAAGAGACTGTGCAAGAGGAGGCACTTAGACTCCCCACAGGAGTCTTTGACATCTGACACAGACTTAGATGAGTCAGAAGGGTCCCCTCGATCCCCCTCTGAGGATATCTCCTTTGCAGACATACTAGAGATCCTTAGTCAGAGGGGCGATTGGCAGTCCAAGACCCCTACTGAGGATGAGTCTGTGCTCTTGAAGGCTTTTGGGTCTCAACCTTCCACTTCTTGGGTGTCTCCGCCTTACAAACGAGCTCATGGAACTGATCTCTTGTAAGGCGTGGGAGTCACTGGAGGCCATGGAACCTGTCCCTCGTAGACCCAATAAATTCATATCTGCCCCAGTGGACAAGACATTTTTGACAAAAGGAGTGCCTGTTGATGTCATGGTGGTAGCTGCAGCCACCAAAAAAGAAGTATCTGAGACATCCTCTTCTATCCATCCCCCTAACAGAGATTCTAGGGTTATGGATAGATATGGGAAGCGCATGTTTAGTTCAGTGACTTTTTCTCTGCGATCACTGAACTACTTAACCCATTTTACAAGACTACAGAGAGATCTCCTGAAAGAGCTAGGAGATGCTCTCCAGGGTACGGTAGCTGCAGGAGTGGCCAACAAAGTCAGTGCCCAGCTCGCTACCCTAAACTCAGTAGTGAACTCGTCCATACGTCTCATATCATATGCAGCTGATGGTTCGAGTAGAGCCACTAGTTCGGGTATTGCTCTTCGAAGACAAGCCTGGATGCTTCTCTGTTCCTTTGTGGAACCCTTTAAGTCTTCCTTTATTAATACCCCATTCGATGGCTCATCACTGTTTGGGCCCAAAGTAAAGGAAACTTTAACCAGGTGTGAGCAGGAAGGCAAGACCTTATCTGCTGTTGGGGTCCATTTTTCCACCCCCACTCGGCCCTACCCCAAGGGCCCTGGGGGGGATGTGGTTCCAAGAAACTCAGGCAGCCTTTCTGGACACACATGGAGAAACCCCCTCTAGAGGCAGAGGAGGGGGTTATAATGGAAGACGCCGCCCCCGTGGCAGAGGGGGTCCACAGCAACAGAGTGACAGGGGTCAGTTCTCTGGTCAGTCCTACCAGCGCCCCTGAAAGGGGGCCCGACTGTTCGGCTCTAGAGGCAATTGGGGGTCGCTTGTCTTTGTACCCAGAAGCCTGGCTAAACATAACATCGGATACTTGGGTACAAAGCATCATTTCCAGAGGATATTTCATACCGTTCTTCACCCCTCCCATTCCTATAAAGAAAATCCCGGTTTACTATTAAAATTTCGAACGGCACTCCGTCGACTGTGCTATAGTCAGCAACGGAAGTTCGAAAATGTCGAGGTAAAAAAATCAATCTAGGAATGGTTTTAACATGGGTCGAGGAAGGTGTTCAGTATTATTCTGAACTACAAACATTTCCCCTACCTCGACCCATATTAAAACCCATTCCTAGATTGTTTTTTTGAGTTCGCAATTATCATTTTTGAACTTCCGTGTTCGACTATAGTACAGTTGACGGAGTGCCATTCGAAATTTTAGTAGTAAACCGAAAATCTCAGATGTTCCACCCAATCTCAGAGAACAAGCAATCGTAGAGGTCCGCAGATTGCTAGAAAAAAAGAGTCATCCAACCAGTCCCAGCAGACAAAGTCGGATTCGGAACTTACTTAAGATTCTTTTTGGTACCAAAGAAAACAGGGGACTGGAGACCTATCTTGGACCTCAACAGACTCAACCAGTTTGTAAAGAAAGAGAAGTTCCGAATGGTCACGCTTCAGTCCTTTCTTCCCTAATTAGGGAAAGGCGATTGGATGTGCTCCATAGATCTCAAGGACGCGTACTATCACATAAAGATGAACAGACACTCCAGAGGTCATCTGTGCTTCCGGCTGGGAGCCAATCATTACCAGTTCCGAGCCCTGCCCTTTGGTCTCACGGCAGCCCCCAGAGTGTTCACCAAATGCATGGCAGTGGCCACGGATTCCAGGTGCTTCCATACCTAGATGATTGGCTCCTCACCGCTACCACCAGGCATCAGTTGACCCAGGCAACACAATACACTCTGACACTCTGCCATCAATTAGGCATTACAATCAACTTTGAAGAGTCTGTCTTATTGCCATCTCAGCATACCGTTTTTATAGGAGCAGAGTTAGATACCTCAACTACCACTGTACGTCTCCCTATCAAAGGAGTCTCTCTTCTCCGCCAAAATGTCAGCTCACTGGTGTCGAAGAACAAAGCTACAGCAGTGGAGGTATTGAAAGTACTAGGTTTGATGGCGGCACCAATCCTGGCTATACCACTCGCAAGGATGCATATGCGAATTCTTCAATGGCTCCTCTTCGATCAGTGGTCTTACCAGAAACTACCAATACACCACATGATTCTTATCATGGATTCTTGCAGGAGAGACCTTCGGTGGTGGTTGACGTCTCTTCATGTCACAATCGGAAAACCCTTTGTCCTCCCCCCCAGTAGCCACTGTGACCATGGACACTTCCCTGATAGGGTGGGTGGGGGCATTTTTCAGGGAAAGACTGCCCAAGGCACATGGACAGATCAAGAATCACATCTGCACATCAATGTTCTAGAGTTGAGAGCGGTACTTCTGGCGTTGCAGTACTTTCAGGACTCTCTCCCTCTAGGGACTATTGCAATTCAGACCGACAACATGTCATTAGTCTGGTACGTGAACAGGCAGGGCAGAACCAAGTCCTACCCCCTTTGTCGAGAAGCCCTCAGGGTCTGGCAATGGGCTGTGTCATCCCAGCATTTTCTGTTAGCAAGTCACATCCCCGGGAAATCCAAAGTGATAGCGGACAAGCTAAGCAGGGCAATATTATTCCCTCATGAGTGGTCTCTCAAACAATAGGTTGCGGAGTTGATTTTCTGCAAATGGGGCCAGCCTTGCTGCGACCTTTTTGCCAGCCACATCAATTCAAAATGCAGAAGCTACTTTGTCCTAATACCATCTCCCAGTCATCCCCCGAGAGACGCACTTTTACATGATTGGCCCTCTGGTCTCCTTTATGCATTTCCACCCTTCCCATTAATACCCAGATTTTTACAGAAAGCGAAATCACTCAGAAGGACTCTTATATTCATAGTCCCCTACTGGCCTCGACAGATTTGGTTTCCGTTTCTCCATCATCATCTGTTGGAAGATCCATGGATCCTGGACCCAGTTCTGGACCTTCTGACTCCCCCGTCATGGGATCTTCATCCTTCTCTGCAGTCCCTCAAACTGACTGCTTGGCTAATCCACTTCCCCTAATTGCCAGGCTTCATTCGATTTCAGAAGATACAAGACAGATTCTTTTATCTTCTCACAAGCCATCTACCAGGAAATTATGTGGCAGTAAATGGAAAAGGTTCTCAATTTGGGCCAACGCGCAGAACATTGACCCTTTCCGAGCTCCACTATCTTCGATCTTAGAATTTCTAACAAAGATTTTAAAAGAAGGGGCAGCAGTGGCGTTCTTCATATGAGACCTCCGATAAAAATTCCCTTTTCTCCCTGGGATTTAAACCTTATGCTGTCTCAAATTATTATTCCCCCTTTTGAACCAGCATCTTCTTGTGATTTAAAATTTTTATCTTGGAAAACAATATTTCTTGTGGCCATTACATCTGCCCGCAGAGTCTCAGAACTTCAAGCATTATCTATCAGATCATCCAACATGATCTTCCATCCTGATAGAGTGTCTCTCAGAACAAACCCCTCATTTTTACCTAAAGTCTGTTCTGAGTCAAATATCAATCAGGTCATTGAACTGCCAGTCTTTTTCCCCAACCACTCAAGCAAATTGGAATATATGCTGCACAAACTTGATGTTCACAGACAGCTCAGATTTTATCTTGACAGAACTAAGGATATTAGGAAATCAGACCAACTTTTGTATCCTCAGAAGCAAGAAAAGGCAATCCAGTGGCTAAAACAACTTTATCTACATGGTTATCTGATTGTATATCCTTTGTTTATGAGAATATGAGCATGCCTTTAACGCACAAACCAAAAGCTCATTCTACCAGAGCTGTCTCTACCTCTTCTGCTTTTCAAGCTAAATTGCCCCTTGACAATATTTGCGCTGCAGCCACTTGGTCTAAGACTCATACCTTTATCACACATTACAAAGTAGATAGGGCTTCAAGGGACAGGTCTTCCTTTGGTTCTACTGTGCTGAAGAACATACTCCCATGAGCCACCCAAGGTTGAGGGTGCTAGGCACGCTACCCATCAGTGAGAATAAACAGCGAGATTTAACTTCACATATAGAAGTTATGTACTTACCATAATGTTCTATGTGAGTTGTTTATCTCGCCTTTATTCTCACGTCCCTCCCTCCTTCCCCCTCCTGGCTGACTGTTGACTTAGAGGCTAGTACCATCCTGGTTATTCAATATTTCTTCTTCCCCTTTGGGAAGTGTTCTTTGTGCGTGTGTGTGTGTGTGTGTGTATATATATATATATATATATATATATATATATTTATATATACGAGGGTATGTGTATGTTGTATATATGTATATACTGTTATTCGCTGCAAACAAGATCTGAGGTAATTCCAGCAGTGCAATGTGGGATAAGGGGCTTGGTCTCAAGCTACTGGCAAACCTTGAGCTTGCTATCGGCCATGTCGGAGCCGAGGATCTGCTCCGAACCCATCAGTGAGAATAAAGGCGAGATAAACATCTCACGTGGAACGTTATGGTAAGTACATAACTTCTATTTTTTCCGTACCTAGATGACCTGTTCATTCAGGCCTTGTCTTCAGAGATGTTGCTTCAGCATCTTCATTTGGCAATTTGTCTTCTTCAAAGTTTGGGGTTTACTGTAAGTTTTCAAAAGTCTTTCGACTCCTTCTCAGGATCATGTTTTCCTATGATGCTCCAGACAGTTCCAATGCTGGCATCCCTGCCTCCTCCCAAGGTTTTAACTCTGATTCCCTTCTTCCTCTAGTGTCAGTTTCAGACAGGGAGTTTCTAAGATCCTTGGGTTTCATGGCTTACACCATTCCTATGCTTCCTGGAGCCAAGCTGCATATGAGAAAGCTCCAGTTGTTTCTCAAGTCATTCCGGCTTCAACATTCTCATCCTTTAGAGTTTTAGCCCCTCATCTTCCATACCACAAGATGGAACTTCAGTGGTAGATTCATCAGTTGTTCCTCAATCTAGGGCTTCCATTTCAACCTCCAGCCCCTTCTCAAGAACTTTTCACAGATGCTTTGGATGAGGGCTGGGGGCATCCTTCAGTCCTCTGAAAGTGCAGGCCCTTGGTTCTCTTCATCAAAAGAAGAGCTATATCAATGTCGGAGATGAGAGCTCTTTGGCTCTTCAGACCTTTAATTCCCTTTTCCTTCCAGAGCCCCTCAGAATTTTCACAGACAACTCTACAGTGATGTGGTATATCAACTAGCAATGGAGACAAGGTCTTATCTCCTGTGCAGGCTAGCTCTTCAGGTCTGGAGTCTAGCTATTTAATATCAGGTGACCCTTCAAGCAGTTTATACTCTTCAGCTCAAAACATAGTGGCAGACTCTGAGCAGATCAACAATGCAATCCCGCAAGTGAATGCTTCACAGGGATGTCTCTGGGCATTGTCCACCAGTGGGGTACTCCTGTAGTAGATCTAGTTGCCTCCCCTCTGAACAGTCAACTTCTTCTATTTTGCACCACCGTCCCATGCCCTCTTGCTTGGAAGATGGACACCATATCTTTTTCTTGGAAGGAGTTGTTTCTTTAAGCCTTCTCTTCCTCTCATTCTGAAAGCCTTGTTCAAGATAAAACATAATGCACCAAAAATCTTGCTGGTGACTCTCTTTTGGCCAAGACAGCATTGTTTCCCTCTTCTGCGTCTTGCCAAGGGCAGTCATCACAAGTTACCTCACTGGGTGAACCTACTCACACAAGGCAAGGGATCTCTCATCCATCCCCACCTCTCCACTCTTCAGTTGACATTGTGGGAAATAGAGTTTTGATTCTCTACAGACACCTTTTTTCTGAGGACATGCTTTGGGTCCTCTAGGAGGTCAGAAAATCCACTCCTAAGATATTCTGCTTATCTCACTTATCCAAATGGAAGAAGTTTTCTGTTTGTTGTCTTGTAACCTGGATCCTCTTACTGTGGATGTTTCTTTGGTTCTCTCTTATTTGTGTGATTTGCTCAATACTGCATTGGCATATTCTTCTGTTAAGGCTCGCTTTTCAGATATCTCTGCTTTTCTACCCTTGACCTCCCCCTTTAGCCTCTAGAATTGAGTCAAAACAATTTCTTAAAGGTGTCCTTCATGTTAGACCTCCCAGGAAGCTTGTCCCTCCTTCGTGGGACCTTAATTTTGTTTTGGAAAACTGACCCAGGCTCCTTTTGAGCCTGCTGCTTCAGCTTCCTTATAGCACTGTTCTTCGAAGGCTGTTCTTCTTTTAACCCTTACTTCTGCCAGACGGGTGTCTGAGCTGCAAGCCCTTATGGCTGTTCTTCCTTTTTTAGTTCTCCGTAAGGACAGGGTGTCCCTTCATACTAATCATTTTATGCCCAAGGTGGTTTGAGTGGTCTCTTAACCAATCTATTCATTTGTCCACTTTTTTCCCTTCTCTGCAGTTTGCTATTCGGAAGGTTTTGCATACCTTGGATTTGCATAGAGAACTCCGATATTATTTGGATAAGTCTAAAGTTTTTCATAAATCTGAACAGCTTATTGTTTCTTTTCATCCTAGGTCATTAGGTGTGGATGTTTCCAAGCACACCATTTCTTCTTGGATTTCTAAAGCAATTTCCTTTTGCTGTTCCTTTCATGGGAATAGCGTTCCTTCTGTTAAGGCTCATTCCACTAGGGCTGTAGCTTCTTCTGGTGCATTTGTCAAGGGTTTGGATATAATTCTGTTCTTGAGACAGCAACCTGGACTTCTGTGCATACCTTTACTAAGCATTATAAATTGAATCTGTTTTCTGCGGCCAAAGCCAGTTTTGCCAAGGACATTCTCCATAGCTTCCTAGAGGGCTCTGATTGCCCTTCCTCCTCCCAGTCATCTTCCTGTGCTTTTGATCTATCTGTATTGTAAAGAATACTGCAACAGTGACATGGAAGGACATAGTACAGTTGTGTAAAATCTTACCATAACAGTAGATGTTCTTCTCTTCACTGTTACAGTATTCTCTCCCTCCCTCCTCCCCCGGTCCTTTTTCCTTCTGGATGTGTTTATCTAATCTTACTTTCTTTCCTAATGGGGCTTTTCAGTACTAACGATGGTACATCCATATGTCAGCTTTATGCCCCACGCTGTGCACGGGGAATATAGATGTGACATACAGCGTACCCTTCACAACCAAAAGGCTTTGGTGTACTGGCTGGAATTCGGGCTGCCCTTTGCAGGGAATCTCTATTGTAAAGAATACTATAACAGTGATGAGAAAGACATCTACTGTTATCGTAAGATTTTACACTGTTTAAGTTGATTGTTTATTCTCCCTATGTCACGCACCGCTGCTGCACTGTTTTAAGCCTTTGTGAGGTATCTCAGCTGCATTGTTTCCCTTAACAGCACTCCTGTTTAAGTGAGGCCCTTCCTTGCAGCTGCTGTATTGATTTTATCCAGCCCTCCTCACACTTATAGGTACTCTCCTTAGATAGTACCCATTCTTCTTTCCATGACATCCCTTCCACAGATTCTGACAACCATGGACAGACAATTTCCTATGGTTTCTTCTGCTAGTCTGGTTAATATGGGCATCCTGAGACAGTGCAGTGACTGCCTCGTATACACAGAAAACCCTCTACTACTACCACCTAGGAACACAATATGCGAGAGATGCATTTACATTAAGAGCCTAGAATCCTTGCTGTCACAATCACAGGCCGGTACATCTGGCACTGAGAAGGTTGTCTGTACAAGCTTGTACAACACACTCCTACCTATGTGAAGGTTCTCAACAAAAACATACCTAAACAAGACACCCCTCTGAAGCAAAAACACACATGCACATCACAACCCACAGCACTGAGCACCACATACAGTACACATGCCTGTCTCTCTCAGCCTCTAAGGACCAGCCACAAACCCAGCATACTAGTCTTAGGAGGCTCTATCGTGAGAGACACAAATGTGCCCCCCACCAGGCTAGACCAGGAGAAAGTCACTGTAAGTTGCTTGTCAGTTGCTAGAATCCACCATATCACGCACGCACGCATGCACTCAAGTCTCTTAACAACGGGTACTGCTATGACTCTGTCATAGTGCATGTTGGTGTGAATGATTTGAGACGTACCACTCTGGACTATATGTAGAAATACATGATTGAGCTTGCTGAATGTGTGTCCCAGGCAGGTATGTCCCTAGCCTTAAGCAGCATCCTACCATCACCCAGAAGGATGCCTCAATACAAACAGAAAATGATTGACTAACAATTGGCTTAGTTTCTGGTGCCATTCCAAGGGGATCCAGTACCTGACAGCCTGGGAGGACATGACTGACACCACAATGCTTTGCCAGAGATGGCCTTCATCTGTCACCCCTGGGCTTTTGGCAAAGGCTCTTGCCTCCCACATAGTGCCTTTTTTAGGCGAAGTCATGAGCATAAAATTACCAACTAGAAAAATTTGTCTAAATGAAATTTAAAGGTCATGCTGGTAAACACTAGCAGCCTTAGCATGAAACTGCACTCTTTGCAAGCATTCCTCGCCCTGGAGGATGCTGACATTTGTGCAGTCATTGAAACCTGGTTCAAAGCTGCGGAGAGCACCCCAGCCTTACCAGGTTACTCATCCTACCACACTTTCAGACCCCAAACTGAGGGCTACAAAGCCAAAGGAGGTGGAGTTTCAATATTTATCAAGGACATACCACACCTCCAGGCTGGTCAAAACAGTATGACGCACAGGAGACACTCCAAGTGCAGATAACTGTTGACAAAACACCTGTTCAAATCATAGCTAGTTACAGACCCCCAGCCATGACTCAGGATGCCCACTCCACCTATCTGGACTTACTTGAATCCATCAGGATTCACTCCTCTATCCTTATCATGGGTGACTATAGAGTGGAAAACCTATTCTAGCCCAAACATGAATGCCCCGAGATTCCTCAACATCATCAATGCCAATGCATTGGATCTGCTGGTCGACACCCCCAAGAAATGTGAAAATATCCTGGACCTGGTACTAACCAGCATGAGTAGTCACTGTAGTACCCCTACAGTGTCATCCCCTTGGTGTAAGATCTGACCAGAAAACGATCCCTTTCGAAGTCACCATCTTCCCTGACCCCCCTCTCCCCATCAGGGTCAAACAAAAAAACTCTTCCAAAGCTGACTAGAATCTCCTGAGAACAGGTATAAGCAGCTTCACAGCCACCGTTCCTTCAGTTGGAACTATCACTAATGTCTAGGTCTACACCAAAAAACTGTATGAGCACCTACATAGCTGCATGGACTCAGCAATACCTGACAGGACCAAATCATCTTCCTTAAGGAAGAGCAAACCTGTCTGGTGGACAGCAGCAATAAACAAACTCTGTAATGAAAGGAAAAATTTGCTGTCCAGGGCCAAGAAAGAGCAGGTGCCAAGTTGGAAGCAGACTCTGCTTTGGCTGAACAAGCAAATAAGGTCCCTGGTGAAATCCTCCAAGACTAACTTTGAGTCCAGATTGGCCACATCCACTAAGGACAATCACAAGGCCTTCTTCACATATGTCCACAATCTTTAACATCCAAATCTGCTCTGAACTGGTGGTCAAGAACACCACATACACAATAGCTTTAGATATAGCCAACCTGCTGGCAGACAGATTCATTGAAAACTTCACCCCCTGTCCCCCTTATCAGTAAACCAGGACATCCCCAGCACCTGCCCTCCCCCACTCATCACCAGGGAGCAGGTCTTTAATGCCCTCTTAAAGGCAAAAAACACAGCCTCCATGGGACCTGACAACATTTTTGGCTACAGCCTACATGAACTCAGACATGAGCTCTCAGGACCATTAGGCACCCTATTCAACCAAAGTGTGAGCACCGGCTTCATCCCAGCTGGATGGAGGACAGTCACTGTCGTCTCCCTTCACAAAGGCGGAGCGTCCAGTGACCTAGGCAGTTATAGGCCCATCAGCCTTAACTAGCCTGATCTACAAGGCCATAGAACACGTTATCATGGACCTTATAAACAAGGACATTGGCAACCTCCAAGCACTTGAACCCACAAAGTTTGGTTTTGTCAAAGGGAGATCATATCTGTTAAACTTGGTCTAATTCTTCGAAACAGTCACCAAAGCCATGGACGAGGGGAAGATGGTGCTCACTGCCTACCTTGACCTTACCAAAGCTTTTGACACTATTCCACACTCGAGCATAATAGATAAACTCTTCCAACTAGGCATCAGCCTGTATGTTACCAGATGGGTAGCTAACTGGCTCACTGATAGAACTCATTCAATCAAATAGGGGAAGCCATCTCTAGTAGTAGACCAGTAACAAGCGGCATACCCCAAGGATCGGTCTTGTGGCCTCTACTGTTTGAGATATACTTTTCTGAGGTGCAAGCCAAAACCAGCGGTCTGTGGCTGACCAAGTTTGCAGATGACTGCAAGCTGGGAGCTGTCTTAAATTCCCATAGTGATGCGAACATCCTTCAAGAGGGCCTTACCCAAACTAATGACTGGTGCTAGAAGCATGGCCTCAAACTGAATGCCAAGAAATTCATCATTATCCCCTATGGGGAAAATGGTGACCCCACTAATTATCACATTAACAAACAATGTGCTAAGCATGTAGTCAGCTGTGAGGGACTTGGGCAGCCAGGTTGATAGCAACCTGAGTTTTGACCACCACGTTGCCTCCATTGTACAGAAAGCTTTCTACATGGCCCACCTCATAATTAAGGGTATTTCATCCAGGAACAAGGAGGTCATAACATCCCTGTACTCCTCCCTTATGATAAGGGCCTTATCAGACCCATTATCGAGTACAGTGCCCCCTTTGGCATGTACCCTGCCAAGCACATGCAGCAGCTGGAGAGACCACAGAGGTTCCTGACCAGGAAAATCTAGGGTCTCAAACACCTGTCCTATACAGATAGTCTAAAAGCACTGTCCCTCTACTCAGTGTCATACAGACTGCTCAGAGATGACCTATGTCTGGCATACAAGGCCATCTCAGACCCAGTCTTGATGGAGTTGCTGCATATCTGTAAGACTCTACTCGCACAACCTGCATGCAAGCAGGCCTGGTATGTGACATTAATAGACCTTGTTGGTGCAATAGATTTGTGTCCCAAAGACTCCCCCCATCTGTGGGATAGACTGCCTCTCCATGTCAAGCAGAGTACCTCACTAGCCCTCTCTAAGAGGAACCTGGACGATTGGATGGGAAACAGAAAATACACCCCTGGGATCCCACCTGTGTCCCTGCTGGACAGGGGAAACAGGTGCTTACTTTGTGGGAACATGGGCAAAATTCTTGGCTAGACTTTAGGGCCTCTGGGCCAGTAGCCTAGTATTGTCCTGTGAATCTGTAGAACAAGGTGGCTTAAGATACCTGTTTGAAGCAATATTTTGGAGCCATGCAGTTTAGGCTCGTATACATAACAGAAGAAGAGGGTTATAAGTCAAAGTGGAAAAGGATGATGAAATAGTGAGAGTGCAAGAAGTAACGAGAGAGTAGGATTTTGTATTGCAGGTCCTTAGAGAATGACAATAACCATATAAAATATTCCTTAAGTAATAGAAAGTATTCTGGAAATAAGCCAACACAGGAAAGGAGAGTTTTACCAATAAGGATGACTGTAAGTAGGGGGATAGAAAGTAGGCAAGATGGAACTGGAATTTATTAGCAAATGAACCAAGGTTTTGGGAGAAAATAACTGGGGAAGGAAAATCATAGGGTCGAATCAGGTCAAACAGAAGTGTAGACCTCGGGTTGGAGGCTGTCTTCTTTACCAGTAGACCGGTATTAAATGAAAGACCAGCTCTGGTTGAGTTTATAGTTGAGTCTAGAATAGTAGATGCAGTTACAAAAGGGATAATTAGTAGGGTATATAAAATAATGCAAGATAACTATAAGAATCTGTCAGAAGAGTTTAGAATTGTTATGGCTAGGCTTGTATAGGCCCTAGGGCCGATAGCCTAGTGCCAACCTATGAACCTAAAAGACTAGGAAAAGAGAATGGATAGGCAGTATACAAAGGACAACGGGGAAATTTGTATAGCTCCTAACAAAATATAGGTGGTGTAGGATTTTTGCATGTAAATGTCTGTGCACGTGTTTTTTACCCCAAGTAAGCTTCAGAGAATTTTCCACTTGTAGATGGTATTTGTTGGAGGTATGGCAGGAAAGTGACTTTACTTATTAACATGTTTTTTTTGGGGGGAATGCAGTAAGCTGTTAGACTTTAATATTCCCTACATGGTACTTTGTCAAAAATGTTGGGAGGGAGATTAATTATTGTAACTAGGAAAATGTATTCTTTTGAGTAGGGATATAGAAACTGAATTGCCTAGTCATAATAAGGTCTTAATACATTTAATACTGCTGTGTGACAAAAAATAAATTAAAATAGAAAATGGAAATCAGAGTCTTAAACCATGCATAACAGAATTATTGAATGTTGTGAAGGAGGTAAAATAATTGGAGGTGGGATCTTTAGAAAAGGGAAGGGGCAAACTACATGGAATTAGAGTGCCTTCTGTCTGGAGTCTGCATGTCCTCCCCACAGTTGGGTGGGCATTTTAAAGACATGTGTAAATGGGCATGCCTTCGTTGAAGGTTGAACGTCAAGCTGGCACCTCGACGTTCGTGAAAATCTACAGCCAATCATTAGCAGACCGGAGTTCCACTGTGGCAACCCCTAACCGAAAAGCGGAAAGACAAACAACAACAATGCATGTAGCATAATGTTTAGGAGAAAACTGAAATTTCAGGAAAGAAAAGACTTGAATTTGTGCAATGTTAATTTCCTTTTAATTATTCAATTTATATATGTACACTACATGAAAAGGAAAAATATTTGTAATGTTTTTTTAATAACTGTGTATATCCTTGTTACTGTTTAATATGTGAAGTTAATAACAGTGACCATAAAATATCCCACATAAAATCCAAACCAAAGGGGGAAAAAGTTACACAGACAAACTATTTTTGTGCAAAATCTATACTCTCTGTTTTAGGTGTGATACTGCTATATATGTCTAGGGGATGTGTTGATATTTTTATTGGGTATAATTCCCAGTCTTGCAGCATTCCTAAAGGGTTTGGTTTTCTAAGTGTCTCACTCAAGTGTTTGTGGTAAAACACTTGAAACAAGTCCACTGACTATTCCTATGTAAGGTAAAATCTAAAACACTCAGTAAATGTGACCAAGTGAAATGCTGAATTTGCTTACTAGTTTTGGCCTTGGTTTGTAGTAAGTATAGCACAGCTACTGCTTCAGCTGTAGTATTAACATTTGTAAAATGTAATAAAAAGTTAGTTGGTATCCACATGCTTAGCACTACTTGGCATACAACAGTATTACATGGAATAGCGTTTTGTTTTGTTTTTTTTTAGTTACTTTTGATTTCATTTGCAGGAGACCAAAGCGACCCAAAGCCAGACTTCTCTCTTGGAAGGTGATCATTAGCATCCTTGTATTGGTTTTAGAAGGTTATCATATGTGAATTAATTACATTAATTAATAGAACATAATTTCAATCATTGAATACACAATTAAGTCACAATGATTTTAGTGATTATGTAATCAGTCTTTGATTGACAAAGGTGATTGTCGCTTTGTGATTTTTGCTTGCTTGTTTGTGCTGTAATGATTTTTTCTTTCTGTATTCAAAGTATGTGGTATATCTCTGTTGAGAAGTTTTCACACAGCAAAACTATGAAAGATTTTGACATTCTGCCTTGACATTATTTTGTTATGATTACTGGAGTCATACTCCTGACACTTAGGTGTCTACAGTGTCACTTTAATGGTTTCCACCACACATACGCATATCAATTTAGTACATAAAGTCCAGATATAGATGCATAGTGGGACGTTATTCCAGTCTTAATGTTTATCCAGAAGCAGAATTAGCGGGGCAAGAACGGGTGCATCATGTAAATGTATTTAAGTTTTATATTAGATAAGCTTGACAAATAAAGTAGCAGAACATTTTCTGAACTGTCAGTGAAGTGCTGCCATTTTTTTGGAACCAATAATGGAAAAGAGTGGTCACATGTTGGGTATAACATGCCATAGATCAGCACATCTAATCCACTGGTTTAGTTTGATGAAATTTTATTAGGGAGTGATATGTCAGTGTGCTTTAATAATAATTGCAGCCGATTATCACAGTGTTTAAGTCACTGTGATATCTGAAGCATTCCCTACCTGTGAAAATGAGACTCCAGTAGTCATATTTCAATTTAATTTGTAATTTGATGTGGGAAAATTTCCAGTAGCTTAATGAATTTAATCATAGATTGTGATATATCTATTTGTAGAGCATAGAAGTTACTAAAAACTGTTACTGGTAAAATGTGTACTGAAGTATGAGTCGTTGAATCAGACAAAGTACAACATAATATGCAAAAAGAACCCTGCTAACTGTTTAGTGATTTCTTTTCTATTTCAATTTTATTTATCTCCATTAACATTCAGGGCATAAGAACACTTTGTTTATTCTAAGAATGGATTTTTGTGGATTTAATATCCATCTTCCTGGTGAATACAGTGGATAATGTATTTTTGTAAAGAGTGTTAGAAAGTTGTTTGCTAGCAAAGGCATAATTTCTTGCTACCAAAACCTGAGTTGTGGCTTCAACATTCCAGGTGTAACTTCTTAGTTTAGGGTTTATGGTAAAGAACCAATTTTGACAGCCATTGACATAAAGAACATTTAGTCTATTTGCAGACTTTTCAGAAGAGGCATTAGAGAATGCAGTTTACTTGTTCTATTGCTTCAGGTTTGTGTTACAGTCCTTAAAGAAAGCTTAAATAAAGACATTCTTATTTTGAGGAAAGCTTTTAACAATGGAACAAGGTTACTCGCAATAAGACCCTGTACAACATGTTACAATCAAGGAGAGTTTTTATTTTTATGAGGCTGTCTTAGACAAAACAAAGATAAGTAAGTACAAATGTCTGTTTGTATTAACATGTTCGTACTTGGGGCCAATTGGAGTTTCTTTTAAGGACATCAGTTTATAATGCATTACTTTTACAAGCGTTAACAAGGAATTCAAGCTACTCACTCATGTAGTCTAGAGCTTTATGCGGCTAGAAAAATACACAGCTTGACTGACTAGTGTTGAGATACACAATATAAAAAAGTCATTTTGAAAAGTAACCCATAAGAAATAGTAACAGCAAAAAGGTCTTAATTTGATGGACCCGAGCGGTAGGTAACCCATTGGTATGAATGACCTATCTTGCACATCTCTTGCATTTCACGTCCTCATTCTCACCAAGTTGACCTCCGTTAGTCCATACCAGTGCCCTTGCATTTGGGTTAAGGGTAAAGGTACCAGCAGATTACCCAAATGTAATGACTGCAACAGTGAATGCACTCGAACATCTACATTTATGGTAAGTGTACATAAGTGCGCTTTTTTATTGCTTACATAGTTAGAATGTCATCCATCCAGGAACCTTCTAGAGACTGTATTTCATAGTGTTTCTTCAGTGTCCATTTTGTGAACTGGAAGTGTCACACGTTGCTGTTTTGCCTGGGTCATCATAGCATTCTTAATGGCTGCTGCTACTGTCAGTGCTTCAGCTCAGTGTCCTGGTGACTCTGGTGGGAGATGCCTAGGAGGCCTGCCTCCTGACCAGTGCCTTCCATTGATGGACTTTAGCCCAGACCAAAGGGTCAGTTTGAAAATCCCAGACAACAGCAAGGTAAACACAAAGTAAAGTTCTTGGAGACCAGTAGTTAAGGTTTCTAGCCATGCTTCTTTAGAATCCACTGTTGCTTTTGTTGTATCTGTTCCTTCACCTGGTTCTCAGCATCTTCAGACTTGAGTTTGAGCAGAGAAGCATCTTTATGGAGACTTCGTATGTAAGCTGCTATCTCCTCTTGTTTGTTGGGCCTCTTGAAGCTCTGTTAGCTTGCAAAGAATGAGCAGGTTATTGATTCCCTTTGCTTCAGTCACTGTTAACATTTGAGATTATCTCTCAAGTCCCTTCATACTCATCAAGGCCTTTCATACAAATTTTGCAATTTCAGTTCTGGTACCATTAGTTAACATGGAAGTCTATTCTTTGAATGGTAATTGAACCATGAGGGGGCGGTGGCTGTATAGAAGATGTATTCTCCGGGTGCTCTGGAGTCTTCCCACCTCCCAACGATATGCTAGTTGAGTGGCTATATTAAACTGTCCTTATAATTATATGTTACATTTGACTTTGTGGCCCAGACCAAAGAGCCTATAGATCAGCCTACTTACTCTTAAAGTACTTAAATATTAATGAATTACAAGTAATTTATATGTTAAGAGGCTTAAGTCTCTGGGGTTTTCTGCTAGGTCTTGGTTTTTATTGGCTAACAGATTACCTTAGCTGTTAGTGGTCTTTGATTTTTCTCAGTTTTGCCCTATTTTATCTCAGTATCTTCTCTGTCCTTCATAAAATTAATGATCCTATTGCAAAGCATTTTAAATAGCACCAGTAATTACATTTAAAGACTTTTTATTCTTCAGAAAATATATGTTAAGATGACTCATTCTTGACATTTGGGTGAAGAGGTTGAGAGCTATGCAGAATAGTCATTTATCCTTTGCATACACCTGGATTCCTGTGGGTCACAATGATTGGATGAGGGTAGGTGGTTAAGTATATGTCTCTTGCAAGTCTTCTTGCATTCCAGAGCTTGAGGTTTTGAAATGTTCTTTTGGAAAGAGATATAGTTCTTGAGTCCTCTTCTATTTTCTTTTTTCTCCCAAGGTTTCCTCCTTTACATAGGCTGTTATGCAATTAATTCCATTTTGGCTTGATCTGTTCCTTGTCCTCCTCCTAAGAAGCATGTTATTTCTATTTTGGAACCATTTCTTTTTAGTTTTTTTCCTTTTTTAAAGAATGCATTTTATTAGACTTATTAACACCCTGATAACAGACCCTTTTGTGCCTAGGAAGGCAGACTGTTGGTAATGGCCTCTGCTAAAACAGGAATATGCAAACAGAAAAAAATGAAGTCTGTCTATTCCACTAATAAATACAGCCTGCATCATGATAGCTGCCATATGTCTTTAGATTTTTTTCAACTTCCAGTCTCTCAGAGAGTTTCTTAAATCCATTATCCTTTATCTCCTGTGTGGCATTAACTGGCAGGATTTTCCACTTGTCAGCCAACTTTCCCTGGAAAAAGAAAAAATATATACTCCAGCTTAAAATCCCTTTTAGTCACTTTGCATCCTCTGTTTGTTGTTATCATCAGTATTAACCTGTCTTTTGCAGCCTTTCAAAATCCTTTGCTATTATTCCTGTACTCTTCTCTGGAATATGCAATTCTCAATTCTTCAGTTTAATTTCATAGATGAAATCCTCAACCTTCCAGTCATTGTATTAATTGTGTTCTACTCAGCCTCTAGCATCTGTATTTGTGTGCATGCACACCCTCATATGTATACATACAGATGTAAGACATTTTATCAAATGAACAAAAAAAGGGCTGCCAAAGATTGATAAGATAAACACTCAAATTCTCGAGAAAAAAAAAAACTTTGTCCTTCTATTCAATGTTGCAGTATTCTTTACATATGGGAAATCCTCCACCCAAGTGACTTGATGTCTGGCCAGCATGCAACAGCTTTTAACTACTGCAGGTATGTGGGACGTTGCACATATGCGCTAGCAACGTCAGCCGTAAAAGGACATCCGCACATACAGTCCTCAGAACTTTTCTGCTGCCGTTCAGAACGCTTAACTCGTACATCGGTCTTCTGCCTAATTCCTTTGGTTGCTGCCAGCTTTCAGATAAGTGCCCCATCTGGGATTTATTTTTTAACTACTGCCTTTTGTACTTAGTTCATGCCATCCAGGAAGGGCAAGTGTACGTGTGGAAGGCAGATTCCACATAAGGACAGCCACAATCTTTGTCTTTTCTGCTTGGGCCCCAGTCACGACCATTGCTCTTGTTCCGTCTGTCAGGCCTTTGTCCCAAAAACTTTGCGTAGCTGGCTTTTGGCTTTGGATCTTTACTTTGAGAATCAACAAATTAAACGTCTGGCTAAAGACGTTATGGAGGGTTTTGTGAGTCCTTTGAGCCGATTTTGAAGAGGAAAGTCAGTAAGCCTAGGCCTGAATCCTCTTCAGCTGTGCCTCTTTCCAGTGATGTATCCCTTGGTTAGTGAAGGCTCAGTGTTATGTTCGGAGGTTGGATCCAGTTCATCAGTGGGTGCCCCTTTGGAAGCCATTAAGGAGTCCAACCTTGGCACATCCTCAGAGGCAGTGCAGATGTCCATTTCAGAAGGACAGGGGAAACCACAGCTTATTGTGATTGAGGGTCAAGGGATGTCCCTCTTACTCCAGTTAGAGAACAGATTCCGGAGTCTGTTGCAGAAGTCAGGCCTATGTCTTGTTCTTCCGCAACTCATCATGCTGAAATGCATGTTAAGAAAAAAACAGAAAACCAAATATCCTTGGGCCCCTTCCTCTCCACAGAGGATCGATCGATAACAAGATAGACACTCAAATACTCTGGGAAAAGAAAAAAAAAAACTTTTTTTTCACCACACATACTTAGCTAATTATATATGCCAACTCAGATCGTACTACAGTGGAGAAAGGGCAAATTCTCAGATTTCTGACATTTTACGATCTCACACAAAAAGCCGGGACTGTTTCAGCAGGCTTTTGCTTGGCTATACTGGCTTTTTTATATGAATTGTTGATTAAAATAATGTTTACATGGATTTCTAACATGTTACTGAACTAACAAAATATCAACCCCACTAAAACAACGTTCACAAATGATCAGCACTCAAAAAAAATATCCTATATCCATATTGACTCACTTTCTGCTGCTTGGAAGGATTGCAGAGTTGTACATTACTGTGAACTGGCATGTCAAATTTCCTGCACTTAGACAAGAAGGAGAATCTGCATTCAAGGTGGGGATAGATGAGGATGCCTTTGCAGGGAATAGCTTGAACATCCTCAAGACTGGGCAGTTGCCAGAGGATAGACAAAGGGTAAAAGTACAGGTGTGTGTGTGTGTGTGTGTGTGTGTGTGTGTGTGTGTGTGTGTGTGTGTGTGTGTGTGTATGTATATATTTGTTTACCAGAGTAGTGCATTGATCAATATTGACTAATTTCAGGCTCAGCCTGGGTGAAATTCAAAACATTTCACAAACAAATATAGAAATGTAAGCAATAACAGAATAGTTCAGACTAATTACACAGAAAAATGTGTATATACATTCCAGTGAACTAGCAGAGTGCAATGTATAATCAAGCAGAGTGTAATGTACAATATGTACATTAGTTTCTAAAGTGGATCAGTCATCAGTGAATCCTTTTTCAAAACAGGTTTATTGTTTTAACATATAAGAGAAATATCATAACAATTTTATACAAGTAATTAAAAATAGGTATTATTATAATATTCAACAAAACAACTAAAGTATTTACAAAGACATCCACTACAATCAGATCAATTAATTAAACTAAAATACCATGTTATTGAAATTAAAATGTTTTTAACAAATTTTGTAAATTATCCCATACAATATAATAAGATGTTTTTCTATTTGTTCTTGTCCTAATTGTGTTTATTTCCATATGGCACACTATATTCATAACATTTTAAATTCATTGAGCGAAGGAGGTGTATCTGAAATCCAATTTCTAGTTATTATTTTCCTAGCCACTGCTAGAATAGACCATAACAAGGGAAGCTTAACCTTTTTAACACTTTGAGGTACAGGTGTGTTGAATAATATAAGAGATTTAGAAATAATGAAATTATCTGTAAAAGAGCCTGCAAAATTCATTAATTGACTTCCAGTATTCTTTCAATTTTATACAGTCATAAAACATATGAGCCCAGTCAGCATTAATTTCTACATTACATCTCTTACATAAATTATCTTTATTATTTATTTTATTCATCATCAAAGGTGTATAAAAGATCTATGTAAAAATTTCCATGTATAAAATGTATAAAGTCTCCAGACAATGGAAGACGTAGTTCTATAAGCAGATTCCAATATATATTGTTTATCTTGTTGATTTGGTGGGTCCCCATTAATAGAAGTGAAATAATTCCAGTATGAATCTACACTGTAAAAAGTTTCTTGTCTGATAATTTTATGTATGTATGAAAGTTTACCTTTATCAGAAACTTTATGTTGTAAATTTAATATCAAGTAATCAATCAGTGTTGGAATAGATTCTTTAACTGTTATAGACATTAGATCTATTTTATTAATGAGATGTTGTCTAAAGGTCTGAACCTCTAACCAGCAAGTTTCTCTTAGATCAAATTCTTGTTTTTAGAAATCTAGATTTTTAACTTTATTATCAGATATCAACTGATACCAGTACTTTAGATCATTATCTATAGTTGAATGAGTTCCTTCAGAAGTAGATGACAAAAGCATACCCTGAGTATACATTATAGGGAATACAATAAAATTCCATTCCCTATACTTAGGGTGCATGAATATAAAGTTCGATAACTAATAATAATATTTAATGGGTAACAAACCATATGTTTAGGTGTAATAGGTGAAGTACAAAATTCCTTTAGTAACCATAACATGGAGTTATTTACAATCATATTTTTATGTGTTAAGGAGATTTTCATGAAGTGCATACTAATTAGCTCCCAATAATCTTTGCATTTTGTGACATATGACTGATCTATTAATAAAGTAATAACTTTTACAATAGAAGAGATAGTATATAAATTAAAGTCTGGAAAAGAAATACCCCCTTGAGACCAGCTATTAGTATGTTTCTTTAATGCAATCCTAGGTCTATTAGGTGCCCATAGGAAATTTAACATTAGTGTATTCAGTTTCTTGATAATTATTTTTGTAGGTGGAAGTATTATTGATTGTATTAAGTATAAAATCTTGGGAAATGTTATCATTTTAATAATTGTAAGTCTCTCCTCCATAGTAAAAAACATATTATTCCAGGTATTAAAAAGATTTTGTATATTAAGAAAACAGGTATTATAATTATTATATATAATAGATTTAATATCTTTAGATAGTATTATACCTAAATAAGTTATCTGACCTGAATTGAGTACATATTTAGTGAAATCACTAATGAGAATATTTTTTCGTGTATATATAGGTAGTATTTTAGTTTTTTCTTCATTGAATATTAAACCAGAAATACTTTTAAAATTCATCATTTTATCAAATAGAGACTGCATAGAAGAATTAGATCCTGCTGATGTAATTAGAACATCATCTGCAAAAAGTTGAATTTTGGATGTTGTATTTTCATCTATTTCAAAACCCTCTATGTCAGTACTGTTTATGATCAAATTAGCCCAAGGCTCCATTACTAAAGTGAATAATAGTGGAGAAAGTGGACATCCTTGTTTTGTACCTTTAAGAATGGGTATTTTTTGTGAAACATATGTTCCTACCTTAATATAAGCCAACGTTCCTTTGTATAAATGCTCAATTAGATTTACAAATGCATCTGAGAAGTTTGTGCACTTCATTAAGGTAAACAGATAGTCCCAGCTTACTGAATCAAATGCTGAACTTATATCAAGACTAATAAGTGTTAAATCTTTCTTTTTCCTATTTGCAAAATCTATTAATGTTAAAGTTCTTCTTATATTATCAAAAGTATTTCTATTTACAATGAAGTCTGTAATCATCAGTGAATCCTGAGAGAGGAGAGAAGACTCAGAAAGGAGATAGGTTTGGTGATATATCCTGTGTTGAAGCAGGAGGATTTAGTGTGGATGAAGTGCTTTTTCAATTACATTCTGACTTTGGATTAAGTGTTGATTTCTTTACTGTCGATGGGGAGAGCTTGATAAAGAGTAGGCCTGAGAGGGGAAAGCATGTGCAGTGGAGTTTGGTTGTAGGGGTGGTATGAGTTGGTGCAGCTTGAATGGTGTTTCACATTGTATGAGTTTTTTATGAAGTCTAGCTGCAAGGAAAATAAATGTATGGAGTTAAGAGTAGTTTGTAGAGTTGAGATCTTAAAAGTAGGTTAGATCTTTGTTTTATAGGTAGTCATTTGGCTTTTTCTAGGGTGATACAGTGATGCTTACAGAAAGGTAGGTTTGTAATTAGTCTGCAGATGCTGTTAACGATAGTCTAAAGTATGACTATGTTCTTTTTAGCGACAGAAGCAAAAATTGTGAGCCCATATTCAAGTTGAGAAAGGAGAACTCCTTTGCCAGTGGCTGCTCTGTCTGGTTGGGATACAAAAGGGAAAACTTCTTGGCCCAGAAGAAGAAGGAGTTTATGTTGAGTAGCACTTTGTCTATGTGGAAATGGAAGTTTAGTGACTGATCACGCCTTAGTCCCAGGGTTCCTATTATAAGAACGAAAATTTAAAATCGCAAATGGCTTAAAAGTGAAAATGGCGTTCTTTGAAATAGGTATTGTGAGGGTAATGCTCCCCACACCCCCCACTAATTACATATACCAACTCTGAGATCACACTACAGTGAGGCAAGGGCAAATTTTCTGATCTTCACTGTACCGTGATCTCACAATAGTGATTTTGAAGAATGGCATTTTCGAATTGTCAGCAGTTCGAGATTTTGACTTTTTGTCGATCTAATAGGGACCCTTTGTCCTGGGTATTTGAAGGTGGAGGTTGCCTCTGTGGAATGGTTGTGTAGGTAAAACATAGATGCTTGGTGATTTTCCTGTGTAGTACAAAAAGCATAGATGTTATGTTTTCCATATCTAGCCTTCAATCTTGCTGTTTGGGTTCGAGCTGATCTGCTCCAACTCGCCATACACTATAGCTCGAGAGTTTTACTGGCTCAAGGCTAGCCCTATCCCAGCATGCCTAGCGATAGTTACCCAGTTTGCCGCGTCAAGATTGCAGATACTGGCTCAGGCTAAGTGTTTTTTCTCTTACTATATTTTTGAACAAAATTTTCTAGTTTAGCTTATCTATTTTGTTAACTGTAGTTGTCCTTGTATTTCTAACTATCCCTGTCCCGTCTGAGTGACTTGCTTTTGTGTGGATTAACCATTTTTCTCTCTGGCCTTTCCCCTCTTCCAAACCCATTTAAATTAGAGGGTTCTTCTTCCTTTTCTTGCCTTTCCTTTAACTTTTAAGGAGTTGCCGTTTAAGTTGGAGGCTCTCCTAAGGTGGAGAGTTCGCTGTTTAACTTAGAGGCTCTCACCCCCCTTCTCTGTTTTCCTGTCTGTTAAAAAAAAAAAAAAAAAAAAAATGTTTTTGTCTGTTAGTGCATAGTTTTCTTATTAGTAGTCTATAGCTTTAGACATAGTGCTTTTCTCTGTTATGTCCAAGGATACTGCCAAGGATTCTAAACCTTCGGGTTTCAAAAAGTGCAACTCGTGCTGCCAAAAGATGTCCCTTACCGATGGGCACACGAGTTGCATATATTGTTTAGGACCTGTTCACCTGCAGGATTCATGCTCTATCTGCCATGCTTTTAGTTCACGAGTTCTGCAAGAGAGAAGAAACAAGTTAATCTTAAGAGGTTTACTGAAGAGCCCCTTTGATGCTGCTATGGAGGGACTTAGTCAAGCCTTAATCCTCTTGGCTCTGAGTTTGGACCCTAAGGACAAAGGCAAATCACAAGCTAAGTCAGATGCGACAAGACATCTTTGCCTCCATCTGTGTTTTCAGAGCCAGTAAGGTCCCATAAGCGTTCCAGGTCTCTTGCCTTGGAACCCGGTGCAGTCTGCGCCACAGTCTCCATTATTACAGTCTGTGGCGGGCAGTCACTGGTCTTCAAACAATTCCTCTTGGTCATCCAGGAGCCTCTCAGATGATGACATGGAGAGGGTGGTAAAGAGGCTTCTTAGGACACCAGCATTAGCCAAAATAATTTCGGGCCCATCTCAGACGGAAATGGTGCTGACAGCCCAAACAACACCTGTCTCAATTCCTCCTCCGACTCCTCTGAGTTCGGAGCCAGAGTGTATGGAAGTCGTAGCGGTGGAACCGTCGGTTCCAGTAACCTCCTCTGGTCTTTTGGTTCTGACTACCACTCCGATCTCCTCGATACCCCTTCTATCGAGGGATCTGGGAGCCGACACTCCCTCGGCTCTGAGGGGGAGAGAGGCATCGGACCCTTGTCCGACCCTACTCTCCCTCTCGGAGCTTCTGCTCAGGTTAGCTCGGCTCCTACATTGGCCTCGGAGCTGTTGCCCTTGGTTCAGAGGAAATCTCTTGCTTCTTCGGAGCCGGAGAAGATTCATTCAGTCGGGACCACTATGCCTTCGAGGTGATGAGGAGCATGCTGTCTGCTGAGACAGCTCCACCCTTGGCTCCATTGGCTCCTTTGCCTTCATTGCCGGTGTCCACCTCCGAACCTCCCCTCCGCCCCAAGCATAGGGAACCCATGCTCCAGGACGCCCCATTGGGCGATCCCACCTCATCTGAAACCTCTCCTGAGCAACCCTTGGAGGAGGTCCATCGAAAGAGGACTGCAAGAGGAAGCATATGGACGCGCATGATACCTTGAGAGCAGACACAGAGTTGAATGACTCAGAAGGGTCCCCACGGTCCCCACTGAAGATGTCAGTTTTTCAGATATGTTAGAAATCCTTAGACAGAGGGGTGACTGGAAGTCCCTTGCCCCTTCTGAAGACGAGTCAGTGTACCTGGATGCATTCGTTTCCCAACCCTCCACTTCTTGGGTATCTCCTCCTTTCGACCCACTATTGCACGTAGTGAGTCGGAAGGCTTGGAGCTCTCCAGACACGATGGAACCAGTTCCGCGGAGGCCCAATAAATTCATTACAGCCACTGAAGACAGGCTGTTCTTATCTAAAGGTGTTCCCATTGATGCTATGGTGGTGGCAGCAGCCACCAAGAAGGAATTAGCGGAAACTTCTTCATCTGTCCATCCTAATAAATAGTCTCGTAAGATGGACAGATATGGGAATTGTATGTTTTCTTCAGTGACCTTTACACTCAGGTCGCTGAACTATTTGTCTCACTTTACAAGGCTTCAAAAGGATCTCCTCAAGGAGTTAGGAGATACCTTACAGGATCCTACAGCTGCGGGAGCCTCAGACAAGGCGGCTTCTCAGCTTGCGATCTTGATTTCAGTGGTTAACTCCTCCATGCGGCTCATTTCTTATGCAGCTGATGGGGCGAACAGGGCAGCAAGCACAGGGGTAGCCTTATGCAGACACTCCAGGATGCACCTTTGTCATTTTGCAGAGCACTTCAAGCCTTCCTTTACCAATGCCCCATTTGATGGCTTGTCCCTGTTCGGGCCTCAGGTAAAAGAGACTCTTACCAGGTGTGAACAGGATGGCAAAACTCTCTCTGCTGTAGGAGTATGTTTTTCTGCTTCATCTAGGCCTTATCCTAAAGGCCAGAAGAGCGGGAAAATCTGGTTACGGAAATCCCAGGGAGCTTCACCTGACACACGTGGAGATTTTTCCCCCAGGGACAGAGGAGGAAATAATGGAAGATGACCTCGCGAGGGGGTGTCCGTAGAATCAGGACGACAGAGATACCTTCTCTGGTAGGCCCTTCCAGCACTCCTGAAGGGAGGCCCGACTGTCCGACTCCAGAAACAGTCAGGGGGAGATTATCCTTGTACCCAAAAGCCTGCCAGACAATCACAGAAGCTACATGGGTACTATCCATAATATCAGGAGGTTACAATATCCCCTTCACCCAACTTCCCCTGTCAAAAAGACAATACTCCATCCCAGATGTCCCACCCAGGCTTCAGGATCAAGTAAACCTAGAGGTTCAAAGGTTGCTAAGAAAAAGAGTCATCCAGGAAGTCCCAGCAGACCAAAACGGATCCGAACTTAGTCAAGGTTCTTTTAGTTCCAAAGAAAACAGGGGACTGGAGACCCATTTTGGATCTCAACAGGCTGAACAAGTTTGTAAAGAAAACAAAGTTCGGATGGTAACACTTCAGTCCATTTTTCCCTTTCTGGGACAGGACAATTGGATGTGCTCTATCGATCCCCAGGTTGCGTACTACCACATAAAGATGGACAGACACTCAAGGAGATATCTGTGCTTCTGGCTGGGAGCCAGTCATTACCAGTTCAGAGCTGTGCACTTTGGTCTCACCACAGCCCCAGGGTGTTCACCAAATGCATGGCAGCAGTTGGCTCACCTGATGCGCCAGGAATTCAGGTGTTTCCATAGCTAGACAACTGGCTCCTTACTGCCACCACTGAGCATTAGCTAATCAGGCAAGGGAATCCACAATCCGCTCTCTGTTCTCAACTTGGAATCACAATCAACTTTGAAAAATCTGCCTTGTTGCCTTGTCAATATGTTACCTTTATAGGAGCAGATTTAGATACAAGGCCCATGATAGCAAAGCTGCCTCAAGAAAGGAGTCTCTCTTCTCCGCCAAGTTGTCATGATGTTCACACAAAGAGAATTCAAATTAAAGCAGTGGAATTGTCCTCAAGGTTTGATGGTGGCACCAATCCTGGTCCCTATGGCTCGCTTCCACATGAGAATTCTACAGTGGCTTCTCTTTGCACAATGGTCATTCCAGGATTTACCAATACACCACATCAGATTCTGATCACGGAATCTTGCAAAAGGGATCTGGAATGGTGGCTTCACTCCCCTTCATGGTGACATTAGGCAGGCTGTTTGTCCTCCCCTGTAGCCACTGTGACCATGGACACTTCCCTGATAGGGTGGGGGGCATTTTCAGGGAAAGACTGCCCAAGGCACATGCACAGATCAAGAATCACATCTGCACATCAATGTTCTAGAGTTGAGAGCAGTGCTTCTGGCGTTGCAAGTACTTTCAGGACTCTCTCCCTCTAGGGACTATTGCAATTCAGACCGACAACATGTCATTAGTCTGGTGCGTGAACAGGCAGGGCAGAACCAAGTCCTACCCCCTTTGTCGAGAAGCCCTCAGGGTCTGGCAATGGGCTGTGTCATCCCAGCATTTTCTGTTAGCAAGTCACATCCCCGGGAAATCCAAAGTGATAGCGGACAAGCTAAGCAGGGCAATATTATTCCCTCATGAGTGGTCTCTCAAACAATAGGTTATGGAGTTGATTTTCTGCAAATGGGGCCAGCCTTGCTGCGACCTTTTTGCCAGCCACATCAATTCAAAATGCAGAAGCTACTTTGTCCTAATACCATCTCCCAGTCATCCCCCGAGAGACGCACTTTTACATGATTGGCCCTCTGGTCTCCTTTATGCATTTCCACCCTTCCCATTAATACCCAGATTTTTACAGAAAGCGAAATCACTCAGAAGGACTCTTATATTCATAGTCCCCTACTGGCCTCGACAGATTTGGTTTCCGTTTCTCCATCATCATCTGTTGGAAGATCCATGGATCCTGGACCCAGTTCTGGACCTTCTGACTCCCCCGTCATGGGATCTTCATCCTTCTCTGCAGTCCCTCAAACTGACTGCTTGGCTAATCCACTTCCCCTAATTGCCAGGCTTCATTCGATTTCAGAAGATACAAGACAGATTCTTTTATCTTCTCACAAGCCATCTACCAGGAAATTATGTGGCAGTAAATGGAAAAGGTTCTCAGTTTGGGCCAACGCGCAGAACATTGACCCTTTCCGAGCTCCACTATCTTCGATCTTAGAATTTCTAACAAAGATTTTAAAAGAAGGGGCAGCAGTGGCGTTCTTCATATGAGACCTCGATAAAAATTCCCTTTTCTCCCTGGGATTTAAACCTTATGCTGTCTCAAATTATTATTCCCCCTTTTGAACCAGCATCTTCTTGTGATTTAAAATTTTTATCTTGGAAAACAATATTTCTTGTGGCCATTACATCTGCCCGCAGAGTCTCAGAACTTCAAGCATTATCTATCAGATCATCCAACATGATCTTCCATCCTGATAGAGTGTCTCTCAGAACAAACCCCTCATTTTTACCTAAAGTCTGTTCTGAGTCAAATATCAATCAGGTCATTGAACTGCCAGTCTTTTTCCCCAACCACTCAAGCAAATTGGAATATATGCTGCACAAACTTGATGTTCACAGACAGCTCAGATTTTATCTTGACAGAACTAAGGATATTAGGAAATCAGACCAACTTTTTGTATCCTCAGAAGCAAGAAAAGGCAATCCAGTGGCTAAAACAACTTTATCTACATGGTTATCTGATTGTATATCCTTTGTTTATGAGAATATGAGCATGCCTTTAACGCACAAACCAAAAGCTCATTCTACCAGAGCTGTCTCTACCTCTTCTGCTTTTCAAGCTAAATTGCCCCTTGACAATATTTGCGCTGCAGCCACTTGGTCTAAGACTCATACCTTTATCACACATTACAAAGTAGATAGGGCTTCAAGGGACAGGTCTTCCTTTGGTTCTACTGTGCTGAAGAACATACTCCCATGAGCCACCCAAGGTTGAGGGTGCTAGGCACGCTACCCATCAGTGAGAATAAACAGCGAGATTTAACTTCACATATAGAAGTTATGTACTTACCATAATGTTCTATGTGAGTTGTTTATCTCGCCTTTATTCTCACGTCCCTCCCTCCTTCCCCCTCCTGGCTGACTGTTGACTTAGAGGCTAGTACCATCCTGGTTATTCAATATTTCTTCTTCCCCTTTGGGAAGTGTTCTTTGTGCGTGTGTGTGTGTGTGTGTGTATATATATATATATATATATATATATATATATATTTATATATACGAGGGTATGTGTATGTTGTATATATGTATATACTGTTATTCGCTGCAAACAAGATCTGAGGTAATTCCAGCAGTGCAATGTGGGATAAGGGGCTTGGTCTCAAGCTACTGGCAAACCTTGAGCTTGCTATCGGCCATGTCGGAGCCGAGGATCTGCTCCGAACCCATCAGTGAGAATAAAGGCGAGATAAACATCTCACGTGGAACGTTATGGTAAGTACATAACTTCTATTTTTTCCGTACCTAGATGACCTGTTCATTCAGGCCTTGTCTTCAGAGATGTTGCTTCAGCATCTTCATTTGGCAATTTGTCTTCTTCAAAGTTTGGGGTTTACTGTAAGTTTTCAAAAGTCTTTCGCGACTCCTTCTCAGGATCATGTTTTCCTATGATGCTCCAGACAGTTCCAATGCTGGCATCCCTGCCTCCTCCCAAGGTTTTAACTCTGATTCCCTTCTTCCTCTAGTGTCAGTTTCAGACAGGGAGTTTCTAAGATCCTTGGGTTTCATGGCTTACACCATTCCTATGCTTCCTGGAGCCAAGCTGCATATGAGAAAGCTCCAGTTGTTTCTCAAGTCATTCCGGCTTCAACATTCTCATCCTTTAGAGTTTTTAGCCCCTCATCTTCCATACCACAAGATGGAACTTCAGTGGTAGATTCATCAGTTGTTCCTCAATCTAGGGCTTCCATTTCAACCTCCAGCCCCTTCTCAAGAACTTTTCACAGATGCTTTGGATGAGGGCTGGGGGCATCCTTCAGTCCTCTGAAAGTGCAGGCCCTTGGTTCTCTTCATCAAAAGAAGAGCTATATCAATGTCGGAGATGAGAGCTCTTTGGCTCTTCAGACCTTTAATTCCCTTTTCCTTCCAGAGCCCCTCAGAATTTTCACAGACAACTCTACAGTGATGTGGTATATCAACTAGCAATGGAGACAAGGTCTTATCTCCTGTGCAGGCTAGCTCTTCAGGTCTGGAGTCTAGCTATTTAATATCAGGTGACCCTTCAAGCAGTTTATACTCTTCAGCTCAAAACATAGTGGCAGACTCTGAGCAGATCAACAATGCAATCCCGCAAGTGAATGCTTCACAGGGATGTCTCTGGGCATTGTCCACCAGTGGGGTACTCCTGTAGTAGATCTAGTTGCCTCCCCTCTGAACAGTCAACTTCTTCTATTTTGCACCACCGTCCCATGCCCTCTTGCTTGGAAGATGGACACCATATCTTTTTCTTGGAAGGAGTTGTTTCTTTAAGCCTTCTCTTCCTCTCATTCTGAAAGCCTTGTTCAAGATAAAACATAATGCACCAAAAATCTTGCTGGTGACTCTCTTTTGGCCAAGACAGCATTGTTTCCCTCTTCTGCGTCTTGCCAAGGGCAGTCATCACAAGTTACCTCACTGGGTGAACCTACTCACACAAGGCAAGGGATCTCTCATCCATCCCCACCTCTCCACTCTTCAGTTGACATTGTGGGAAATAGAGTTTTGATTCTCTACAGACACCTTTTTCTGAGGACATGCTTTGGGTCCTCTAGGAGGTCAGAAAATCCACTCCTAAGATATTCTGCTTATCTCACTTATCCAAATGGAAGAAGTTTTCTGTTTGTTGTCTTGTAACCTGGATCCTCTTACTGTGGATGTTTCTTTGGTTCTCTCTTATTTGTGTGATTTGCTCAATACTGCATTGGCATATTCTTCTGTTAAGGCTCGCTTTTCAGATATCTCTGCTTTTCTACCCTTGACCTCCCCCTTTAGCCTCTAGAATTGAGTCAAAACAATTTCTTAAAGGTGTCCTTCATGTTAGACCTCCCAGGAAGCTTGTCCCTCCTTCGTGGGACCTTAATTTTGTTTTGGAAAACTGACCCAGGCTCCTTTTGAGCCTGCTGCTTCAGCTTCCTTATAGCACTGTTCTTCGAAGGCTGTTCTTTTAACCCTTACTTCTGCCAGACGGGTGTCTGAGCTGCAAGCCCTTATGGCTGTTCTTCCTTTTTTAGTTCTCCGTAAGGACAGGGTGTCCCTTCATACTAATCATTTTATGCCCAAGGTGGTTTGAGTGGTCTCTTAACCAATCTATTCATTTGTCCACTTTTTTCCCTTCTCTGCAGTTTGCTATTCGGAAGGTTTTGCATACCTTGGATTTGCATAGAGAACTCCGATATTATTTGGATAAGTCTAAAGTTTTTCATAAATCTGAACAGCTTATTGTTTCTTTTCATCCTAGGTCATTAGGTGTGGATGTTTCCAAGCACACCATTTCTTCTTGGATTTCTAAAGCAATTTCCTTTTGCTGTTCCTTTCATGGGAATAGCGTTCCTTCTGTTAAGGCTCATTCCACTAGGGCTGTAGCTTCTTCTGGTGCATTTGTCAAGGGTTTGGATATAATTCTGTTCTTGAGACAGCAACCTGGACTTCTGTGCATACCTTTACTAAGCATTATAAATTGAATCTGTTTTCTGCGGCCAAAGCCAGTTTTGCCAAGGACATTCTCCATAGCTTCCTAGAGGGCTCTGATTGCCCTTCCTCCTCCCAGTCATCTTCCTGTGCTTTTGATCTATCTGTATTGTAAAGAATACTGCAACAGTGACATGGAAGGACATAGTACAGTTGTGTAAAATCTTACCATAACAGTAGATGTTCTTCTCTTCACTGTTACAGTATTCTCTCCCTCCCTCCTCCCCCGGTCCTTTTTCCTTCTGGATGTGTTTATCTAATCTTACTTTCTTTCCTAATGGGGCTTTTCAGTACTAACGATGGTACATCCATATGTCAGCTTTATGCCCCACGCTGTGCACGGGGAATATAGGTGTGACATACAGCGTACCCTTCACAACCAAAAGGCTTTGGTGTACTGGCTGGAATTCGGGCTGCCCTTTGCAGGGAATCTCTATTGTAAAGAATACTATAACAGTGATGAGAAAGACATCTACTGTTATCGTAAGATTTTACACTGTTTAAGTTGATTGTTTATTCTCCCTATGTCACGCACCGCTGCTGCACTGTTTTAAGCCTTTGTGAGGTATCTCAGCTGCATTGTTTCCCTTAACAGCACTCCTGTTTAAGTGAGGCCCTTCCTTGCAGCTGCTGTATTGATTTTATCCAGCCCTCCTCACACTTATAGGTACTCTCCTTAGATAGTACCCATTCTTCTTTCCATGACATCCCTTCCACAGATTCTGACAACCATGGACAGACAATTTCCTATGGTTTCTTCTGCTAGTCTGGTTAATATGGGCATCCTGAGACAGTGCAGTGACTGCCTGTATACACAGAAAACCCTCTACTACTACCACCTAGGAACACAATATGCGAGAGATGCATTTACATTAAGAGCCTAGAATCCTTGCTGTCACAATCACAGGCCGGTACATCTGGCACTGAGAAGGTTGTCTGTACAAGCTTGTACAACACACTCCTACCTATGTGAAGGTTCTCAACAAAACATACCTAAACAAGACACCCCTCTGAAGCAAAACACACATGCACATCACAACCCACAGCACTGAGCACCACATACAGTACACATGCCTGTCTCTCTCAGCCTCTAAGGACCAGCCACAAACCCAGCATACTAGTCTTAGGAGGCTCTATCGTGAGAGACACAAATGTGCCCCCCACCAGGCTAGACCAGGAGAAAGTCACTGTAAGTTGCTTGTCAGTTGCTAGAATCCACCATATCACGCACGCACGCATGCACTCAAGTCTCTTAACAACGGGTACTGCTATGACTCTGTCATAGTGCATGTTGGTGTGAATGATTTGAGACGTACCACTCTGGACTATATGTAGAAATACATGATTGAGCTTGCTGAATGTGTGTCCCAGGCAGGTATGTCCCTAGCCTTAAGCAGCATCCTACCATCACCCAGAAGGATGCCTCAATACAAACAGAAAATGATTGACTAACAATTGGCTTAGTTTCTGGTGCCATTCCAAGGGGATCCAGTACCTGACAGCCTGGGAGGACATGACTGACACCACAATGCTTTGCCAGAGATGGCCTTCATCTGTCACCCTGGGCTTTGGCAAAGGCTCTTGCCTCCCACATAGTGCCTTTTAGGCGAAGTCATGAGCATAAAATTACCAACTAGAAAAATTTGTCTAAATGAAATTTAAAGGTCATGCTGGTAAACACTAGCAGCCTTAGCATGAAACTGCACTCTTTGCAAGCATTCCTCGCCCTGGAGGATGCTGACATTTGTGCAGTCATTGAAACCTGGTTCAAAGCTGCGGAGAGCACCCCAGCCTTACCAGGTTACTCATCCTACCACACTTTCAGACCCCAAACTGAGGGCTACAAAGCCAAAGGAGGTGGAGTTTCAATATTTATCAAGGACATACCACACCTCCAGGCTGGTCAAAACAGTATGACGCACAGGAGACACTCCAAGTGCAGATAACTGTTGACAAAACACCTGTTCAAATCATAGCTAGTTACAGACCCCCAGCCATGACTCAGGATGCCCACTCCACCTATCTGGACTTACTTGAATCCATCAGGATTCACTCCTCTATCCTTATCATGGGTGACTATAGAGTGGAAAACCTATTCTAGCCCAAACATGAATGCCCCGAGATTCCTCAACATCATCAATGCCAATGCATTGGATCTGCTGGTCGACACCCCCAAGAAATGTGAAAATATCCTGGACCTGGTACTAACCAGCATGAGTAGTCACTGTAGTACCCCTACAGTGTCATCCCCTTGGTGTAAGATCTGACCAGAAAACGATCCCTTTCGAAGTCACCATCTTCCCTGACCCCCCTCTCCCCATCAGGGTCAAACAAAAAAACTCTTCCAAAGCTGACTAGAATCTCCTGAGAACAGGTATAAGCAGCTTCACAGCCACCGTTCCTTCAGTTGGAACTATCACTAATGTCTAGGTCTACACCAAAAAACTGTATGAGCACCTACATAGCTGCATGGACTCAGCAATACCTGACAGGACCAAATCATCTTCCTTAAGGAAGAGCAAACCTGTCTGGTGGACAGCAGCAATAAACAAACTCTGTAATGAAAGGAAAAATTTGCTGTCCAGGGCCAAGAAAGAGCAGGTGCCAAGTTGGAAGCAGACTCTGCTTTGGCTGAACAAGCAAATAAGGTCCCTGGTGAAATCCTCCAAGACTAACTTTGAGTCCAGATTGGCCACATCCACTAAGGACAATCACAAGGCCTTCTTCACATATGTCCACAATCTTTAACATCCAAATCTGCTCTGAACTGGTGGTCAAGAACACCACATACACAATAGCTTTAGATATAGCCAACCTGCTGGCAGACAGATTCATTGAAAACTTCACCCCCTGTCCCCCTTATCAGTAAACCAGGACATCCCCAGCACCTGCCCTCCCCCACTCATCACCAGGGAGCAGGTCTTTAATGCCCTCTTAAAGGCAAAAAACACAGCCTCCATGGGACCTGACAACATTTTTGGCTACAGCCTACATGAACTCAGACATGAGCTCTCAGGACCATTAGGCACCCTATTCAACCAAAGTGTGAGCACCGGCTTCATCCCAGCTGGATGGAGGACAGTCACTGTCGCCTCCCTTCACAAAGGCGGAGCGTCCAGTGACCTAGGCAGTTATAGGCCCATCAGCCTTAACTAGCCTGATCTACAAGGCCATAGAACACGTTATCATGGACCTTATAAACAAGGACATTGGCAACCTCCAAGCACTTGAACCCACAAAGTTTGGTTTTGTCAAAGGGAGATCATATCTGTTAAACTTGGTCTAATTCTTCGAAACAGTCACCAAAGCCATGGACGAGGGAAGATGGTGCTCACTGCCTACCTTGACCTTACCAAAGCTTTTGACACTATTCCACACTCGAGCATAATAGATAAACTCTTCCAACTAGGCATCAGCCTGTATGTTACCAGATGGGTAGCTAACTGGCTCACTGATAGAACTCATTCAATCAAATAGGGGAAGCCATCTCTAGTAGTAGACCAGTAACAAGCGGCATACCCCAAGGATCGGTCTTGTGGCCTCTACTGTTTGAGATATACTTTTCTGAGGTGCAAGCCAAAACCAGCGGTCTGTGGCTGACCAAGTTTGCAGATGACTGCAAGCTGGGAGCTGTCTTAAATTCCCATAGTGATGCGAACATCCTTCAAGAGGGCCTTACCCAAACTAATGACTGGTGCTAGAAGCATGGCCTCAAACTGAATGCCAAGAAATTCATCATTATCCCCTATGGGGGAAATGGTGACCCACTAATTATCACATTAACAAACAATGTGCTAAGCATGTAGTCAGCTGTGAGGGACTTGGGCAGCCAGGTTGATAGCAACCTGAGTTTTGACCACCACGTTGCCTCCATTGTACAGAAAGCTTTCTACATGGCCCACCTCATAATTAAGGGTATTTCATCCAGGAACAAGGAGGTCATAACATCCCTGTACTCCTCCCTTATGATAAGGGCCTTATCAGACCCATTATCGAGTACAGTGCCCCTTTGGCATGTACCCTGCCAAGCACATGCAGCAGCTGGAGAGACCACAGAGGTTCCTGACCAGGAAAATCTAGGGTCTCAAACACCTGTCCTATACAGATAGTCTAAAAGCACTGTCCCTCTACTCAGTGTCATACAGACTGCTCAGAGATGACCTATGTCTGGCATACAAGGCCATCTCAGACCCAGTCTTGATGGAGTTGCTGCATATCTGTAAGACTCTACTCGCACAACCTGCATGCAAGCAGGCCTGGTATGTGACATTAATAGACCTTGTTGGTGCAATAGATTTGTGTCCCAAAGACTCCCCCCATCTGTGGGATAGACTGCCTCTCCATGTCAAGCAGAGTACCTCACTAGCCCTCTCTAAGAGGAACCTGGACGATTGGATGGGAAACAGAAAATACACCCCTGGGATCCCACCTGTGTCCCTGCTGGACAGGGGAAACAGGTGCTTACTTTGTGGGAACATGGGCAAAATTCTTGGCTAGACTTTAGGGCCTCTGGGCCAGTAGCCTAGTATTGTCCTGTGAATCTGTAGAACAAGGTGGCTTAAGATACCTGTTTGAAGCAATATTTTGGAGCCATGCAGTTTAGGCTCGTATACATAACAGAAGAAGAGGGTTATAAGTCAAAGTGGAAAAGGATGATGAAATAGTGAGAGTGCAAGAAGTAACGAGAGAGTAGGATTTTGTATTGCAGGTCCTTAGAGAATGACAATAACCATATAAAATATTCCTTAAGTAATAGAAAGTATTCTGGAAATAAGCCAACACAGGAAAGGAGAGTTTTACCAATAAGGATGACTGTAAGTAGGGGGATAGAAAGTAGGCAAGATGGAACTGGAATTTATTAGCAAATGAACCAAGGTTTTGGGAGAAAATAACTGGGGAAGGAAAATCATAGGGTCGAATCAGGTCAAACAGAAGTGTAGACCTCGGGTTGGAGGCTGTCTTCTTTACCAGTAGACCGGTATTAAATGAAAGACCAGCTCTGGTTGAGTTTATAGTTGAGTCTAGAATAGTAGATGCAGTTACAAAAGGGATAATTAGTAGGGTATATAAAATAATGCAAGATAACTATAAGAATCTGTCAGAAGAGTTTAGAATTGTTATGGCTAGGCTTGTATAGGCCCTAGGGCCGATAGCCTAGTGCCAACCTATGAACCTAAAAGACTAGGAAAAGAGAATGGATAGGCAGTATACAAAGGACAACGGGGAAATTTGTATAGCTCCTAACAAAATATAGGTGGTGTAGGATTTTTGCATGTAAATGTCTGTGCACGTGTTTTTTACCCCAAGTAAGCTTCAGAGAATTTTCCACTTGTAGATGGTATTTGTTGGAGGTATGGCAGGAAAGTGACTTTACTTATTAACATGTTTTTTGGGGGAATGCAGTAAGCTGTTAGACTTTAATATTCCCTACATGGTACTTTGTCAAAAATGTTGGGAGGGAGATTAATTATTGTAACTAGGAAAATGTATTCTTTTGAGTAGGGATATAGAAACTGAATTGCCTAGTCATAATAAGGTCTTAATACATTTAATACTGCTGTGTGACAAAAAATAAATTAAAATAGAAAATGGAAATCAGAGTCTTAAACCATGCATAACAGAATTATTGAATGTTGTGAAGGAGGTAAAATAATTGGAGGTGGGATCTTTAGAAAAGGGAAGGGGCAAACTACATGGAATTAGAGTGCCTTCTGTCTGGAGTCTGCATGTCCTCCCCACAGTTGGGTGGGCATTTTAAAGACATGTGTAAATGGGCATGCCTTCGTTGAAGGTTGAACGTCAAGCTGGCACCTCGACGTTCGTGAAAATCTACAGCCAATCATTAGCAGACCGGAGTTCCACTGTGGCGACCCCTAACCGGGAAAAGCGGAAAGACAAACAACAACAATGCATGTAGCATAATGTTTAGGAGAAAAACTGAAATTTCAGGAAAGAAAAGACTTGAATTTGTGCAATGTTAATTTCCTTTTTAATTATTCAATTTATATATGTACACTACATGAAAAGGAAAAATATTTGTAATGTTTTTTTAATAACTGTGTATATCCTTGTTACTGTTTAATATGTGAAGTTAATAACAGTGACCATAAAATATCCCACATAAAATCCAAACCAAAGGGGGAAAAAGTTACACAGACAAACTATTTTTGTGCAAAATCTATACTCTCTGTTTTAGGTGTGATACTGCTATATATGTCTAGGGGATGTGTTGATATTTTTATTGGGTATAATTCCCAGTCTTGCAGCATTCCTAAAGGGTTTGGTTTTCTAAGTGTCTCACTCAAGTGTTTGTGGTAAAACACTTGAAACAAGTCCACTGACTATTCCTATGTAAGGTAAAATCTAAAACACTCAGTAAATGTGACCAAGTGAAATGCTGAATTTGCTTACTAGTTTTTGGCCTTGGTTTGTAGTAAGTATAGCACAGCTACTGCTTCAGCTGTAGTATTAACATTTGTAAAATGTAATAAAAAAAGTTAGTTGGTATCCACATGCTTAGCACTACTTGGCATACAACAGTATTACATGGAATAGCGTTTTGTTTTGTTTTTTTTTTTAGTTACTTTTGATTTCATTTGCAGGAGACCAAACGACCCAAAGCCAGACTTCTCTCTTGGAAGGTGATCATTAGCATCCTTGTATTGGTTTTAGAAGGTTATCATATGTGAATTAATTACATTAATTAATAGAACATAATTTCAATCATTGAATACACAATTAAGTCACAATGATTTTAGTGATTATGTAATCAGTCTTTGATTGACAAAGGTGATTGTCGCTTTGTGATTTTTGCTTGCTTGTTTGTGCTGTAATGATTTTTTCTTTCTGTATTCAAAGTATGTGGTATATCTCTGTTGAGAAGTTTTCACACAGCAAAACTATGAAAGATTTTGACATTCTGCCTTGACATTATTTTGTTATGATTACTGGAGTCATACTCCTGACACTTAGGTGTCTACAGTGTCACTTTAATGGTTTCCACCACACATACGCATATCAATTTAGTACATAAAGTCCAGATATAGATGCATAGTGGGACGTTATTCCAGTCTTAATGTTTATCCAGAAGCAGAATTAGCGGGCAAGAACGGGTGCATCATGTAAATGTATTTAAGTTTTATATTAGATAAGCTTGACAAATAAAGTAGCAGAACATTTTCTGAACTGTCAGTGAAGTGCTGCCATTTTTTTGGAACCAATAATGGAAAAGAGTGGTCACATGTTGGGTATAACATGCCATAGATCAGCACATCTAATCCACTGGTTTAGTTTGATGAAATTTTATTAGGGAGTGATATGTCAGTGTGCTTTAATAATAATTGCAGCCGATTATCACAGTGTTTAAGTCACTGTGATATCTGAAGCATTCCCTACCTGTGAAAATGAGACTCCAGTAGTCATATTTCAATTTAATTTGTAATTTGATGTGGGAAAATTTCCAGTAGCTTAATGAATTTAATCATAGATTGTGATATATCTATTTGTAGAGCATAGAAGTTACTAAAAACTGTTACTGGTAAAATGTGTACTGAAGTATGAGTCGTTGAATCAGACAAAGTACAACATAATATGCAAAAAGAACCCTGCTAACTGTTTAGTGATTTCTTTTCTATTTCAATTTTATTTATCTCCATTAACATTCAGGGCATAAGAACACTTTGTTTATTCTAAGAATGGATTTTTGTGGATTTAATATCCATCTTCCTGGTGAATACAGTGGATAATGTATTTTTGTAAAGAGTGTTAGAAAGTTGTTTGCTAGCAAAGGCATAATTTCTTGCTACCAAAACCTGAGTTGTGGCTTCAACATTCCAGGTGTAACTTCTTAGTTTAGGGTTTATGGTAAAGAACCAATTTTGACAGCCATTGACATAAAGAACATTTAGTCTATTTGCAGACTTTTCAGAAGAGGCATTAGAGAATGCAGTTTACTTGTTCTATTGCTTCAGGTTTGTGTTACAGTCCTTAAAGAAAGCTTAAATAAAGACATTCTTATTTTGAGGAAAGCTTTTAACAATGGAACAAGGTTACTCGCAATAAGACCCTGTACAACATGTTACAATCAAGGAGAGTTTTTATTTTTATGAGGCTGTCTTAGACAAAACAAAGATAAGTAAGTACAAATGTCTGTTTGTATTAACATGTTCGTACTTGGGGCCAATTGGAGTTTCTTTTAAGGACATCAGTTTATAATGCATTACTTTTACAAGCGTTAACAAGGAATTCAAGCTACTCACTCATGTAGTCTAGAGCTTTATGCGGCTAGAAAAATACACAGCTTGACTGACTAGTGTTGAGATACACAATATAAAAAAGTCATTTTGAAAAGTAACCCATAAGAAATAGTAACAGCAAAAAGGTCTTAATTTGATGGACCCGAGCGGTAGGTAACCCATTGGTATGAATGACCTATCTTGCACATCTCTTGCATTTCACGTCCTCATTCTCACCAAGTTGACCTCCGTTAGTCCATACCAGTGCCCTTGCATTTGGGTTAAGGGTAAAGGTACCAGCAGATTACCCAAATGTAATGACTGCAACAGTGAATGCACTCGAACATCTACATTTATGGTAAGTGTACATAAGTGCGCTTTTTTATTGCTTACATAGTTAGAATGTCATCCATCCAGGAACCTTCTAGAGACTGTATTTCATAGTGTTTCTTCAGTGTCCATTTTGTGAACTGGAAGTGTCACACGTTGCTGTTTTTGCCTGGGTCATCATAGCATTCTTAATGGCTGCTGCTACTGTCAGTGCTTCAGCTCAGTGTCCTGGTGACTCTGGTGGGAGATGCCTAGGAGGCCTGCCTCCTGACCAGTGCCTTCCATTGATGGACTTTAGCCCAGACCAAAGGGTCAGTTTGAAAATCCCAGACAACAGCAAGGTAAACACAAAGTAAAGTTCTTGGAGACCAGTAGTTAAGGTTTCTAGCCATGCTTCTTTAGAATCCACTGTTGCTTTTGTTGTATCTGTTCCTTCACCTGGTTCTCAGCATCTTCAGACTTGAGTTTGAGCAGAGAAGCATCTTTATGGAGACTCGTATGTAAGCTGCTATCTCCTCTTGTTTGTTGGGCCTCTTGAAGCTCTGTTAGCTTGCAAAGAATGAGCAGGTTATTGATTCCCTTTGCTTCAGTCACTGTTAACATTTGAGATTATCTCTCAAGTCCCTTCATACTCATCAAGGCCTTTCATACAAATTTTTGCAATTTCAGTTCTGGTACCATTAGTTAACATGGAAGTCTATTCTTTGAATGGTAATTGAACCATGAGGGGGCGGTGGCTGTATAGAAGATGTATTCTCCGGGTGCTCTGGAGTCTTCCCACCTCCCAACGATATGCTAGTTGAGTGGCTATATTAAACTGTCCTTATAATTATATGTTACATTTGACTTTGTGGCCCAGACCAAAGAGCCTATAGATCAGCCTACTTACTCTTAAAGTACTTAAATATTAATGAATTACAAGTAATTTATATGTTAAGAGGCTTAAGTCTCTGGGGTTTTCTGCTAGGTCTTGGTTTTTATTGGCTAACAGATTACCTTAGCTGTTAGTGGTCTTTGATTTTTCTCAGTTTTGCCCTATTTTATCTCAGTATCTTCTCTGTCCTTCATAAAATTAATGATCCTATTGCAAAGCATTTTAAATAGCACCAGTAATTACATTTAAAGACTTTTTATTCTTCAGAAAATATATGTTAAGATGACTCATTCTTGACATTTGGGTGAAGAGGTTGAGAGCTATGCAGAATAGTCATTTATCCTTTGCATACACCTGGATTCCTGTGGGTCACAATGATTGGATGAGGGTAGGTGGTTAAGTATATGTCTCTTGCAAGTCTTCTTGCATTCCAGAGCTTGAGGTTTTGAAATGTTCTTTTGGAAAGAGATATAGTTCTTGAGTCCTCTTCTATTTTCTTTTTCTCCCAAGGTTTCCTCCTTTACATAGGCTGTTATGCAATTAATTCCATTTTGGCTTGATCTGTTCCTTGTCCTCCTCCTAAGAAGCATGTTATTTCTATTTTGGAACCATTTCTTTTTCGTTTTTTTTTTCCTTTTTTTAAAGAATGCATTTTATTAGACTTATTAACACCCTGATAACAGACCCTTTTGTGCCTAGGAAGGCAGACTGTTGGTAATGGCCTCTGCTAAAACAGGAATATGCAAACAGAAAAAAATGAAGTCTGTCTATTCCACTAATAAATACAGCCTGCATCATGATAGCTGCCATATGTCTTTAGATTTTTTTCAACTTCCAGTCTCTCAGAGAGTTTCTTAAATCCATTATCCTTTATCTCCTGTGTGGCATTAACTGGCAGGATTTTCCACTTGTCAGCCAACTTTCCCCTGGAAAAAAGAAAAAAATATATACTCCAGCTTAAAATCCCTTTTAGTCACTTTGCATCCTCTGTTTGTTGTTATCATCAGTATTAACCTGTCTTTTGCAGCCTTTCAAAATCCTTTGCTATTATTCCTGTACTCTTCTCTGGAATATGCAATTCTCAATTCTTCAGTTTAATTTCATAGATGAAATCCTCAACCTTCCAGTCATTGTATTAATTGTGTTCTACTCAGCCTCTAGCATCTGTATTTGTGTGCATGCACACCCTCATATGTATACATACAGATGTAAGACATTTTATCAAATGAACAAAAAAAGGGCTGCCAAAGATTGATAAGATAAACACTCAAATTCTCGAGAAAAAAAAAAACTTTGTCCTTCTATTCAATGTTGCAGTATTCTTTACATATGGGAAATCCTCCACCCAAGTGACTTGATGTCTGGCCAGCATGCAACAGCTTTTAACTACTGCAGGTATGTGGGACGTTGCACATATGCGCTAGCAACGTCAGCCGTAAAAGGACATCCGCACATACAGTCCTCAGAACTTTTCTGCTGCCGTTCAGAACGCTTAACTCGTACATCGGTCTTCTGCCTAATTCCTTTGGTTGCTGCCAGCTTTCAGATAAGTGCCCCATCTGGGATTTATTTTTAACTACTGCCTTTTGTACTTAGTTCATGCCATCCAGGAAGGGCAAGTGTACGTGTGGAAGGCAGATTCCACATAAGGACAGCCACAATCTTTGTCTTTTCTGCTTGGGCCCCAGTCACGACCATTGCTCTTGTTCCGTCTGTCAGGCCTTTGTCCCAAAAACTTTGCGTAGCTGGCTTTTGGCTTTGGATCTTTACTTTGAGAATCAACAAATTAAACGTCTGGCTAAAGACGTTATGGAGGGTTTTGTGAGTCCTTTGAGCCGATTTTGAAGAGGAAAGTCAGTAAGCCTAGGCCTGAATCCTCTTCAGCTGTGCCTCTTTCCAGTGATGTATCCCTTGGTTAGTGAAGGCTCAGTGTTATGTTCGGAGGTTGGATCCAGTTCATCAGTGGGTGCCCCTTTGGAAGCCATTAAGGAGTCCAACCTTGGCACATCCTCAGAGGCAGTGCAGATGTCCATTTCAGAAGGACAGGGGAAACCACAGCTTATTGTGATTGAGGGTCAAGGGATGTCCCTCTTACTCCAGTTAGAGAACAGATTCCGGAGTCTGTTGCAGAAGTCAGGCCTATGTCTTGTTCTTCCGCAACTCATCATGCTGAAATGCATGTTAAGAAAAAAACAGAAAACCAAATATCCTTGGGCCCCTTCCTCTCCACAGAGGATCGATCGATAACAAGATAGACACTCAAATACTCTGGGAAAAGAAAAAAAAAAACTTTTTTTTCACCACACATACTTAGCTAATTATATATGCCAACTCAGATCGTACTACAGTGGAGAAAGGGCAAATTCTCAGATTTCTGACATTTTACGATCTCACACAAAAAGCCGGGACTGTTTCAGCAGGCTTTTGCTTGGCTATACTGGCTTTTTTATATGAATTGTTGATTAAAATAATGTTTACATGGATTTCTAACATGTTACTGAACTAACAAAATATCAACCCCACTAAAACAACGTTCACAAATGATCAGCACTCAAAAAAAATATCCTATATCCATATTGACTCACTTTCTGCTGCTTGGAAGGATTGCAGAGTTGTACATTACTGTGAACTGGCATGTCAAATTTCCTGCACTTAGACAAGAAGGGAGAATCTGCATTCAAGGTGGGGATAGATGAGGATGCCTTTTGCAGGGAATAGCTTGAACATCCCTCAAGACTGGGCAGTTGCCAGAGGATAGACAAAGGGTAAAAGTACAGGTGTGTGTGTGTGTGTGTGTGTGTGTGTGTGTGTGTGTGTGTGTGTGTGTGTGTGTGTGTGTATGTATATATTTGTTTACCAGAGTAGTGCATTGATCAATATTGACTAATTTCAGGCTCAGCCTGGGTGAAATTCAAAACATTTCACAAACAAATATAGAAATGTAAGCAATAACAGAATAGTTCAGACTAATTACACAGAAAAAATGTGTATATACATTCCAGTGAACTAGCAGAGTGCAATGTATAATCAAGCAGAGTGTAATGTACAATATGTACATTAGTTTCTAAAGTGGATCAGTCATCAGTGAATCCTTTTTCAAAACAGGTTTATTGTTTTAACATATAAGAGAAATATCATAACAATTTTATACAAGTAATTAAAAATAGGTATTATTATAATATTCAACAAAACAACTAAAGTATTTACAAAGACATCCACTACAATCAGATCAATTAATTAAACTAAAATACCATGTTATTGAAATTAAAATGTTTTTAACAAATTTTGTAAATTATCCCATACAATATAATAAGATGTTTTTCTATTTGTTCTTGTCCTAATTGTGTTTATTTCCATATGGCACACTATATTCATAACATTTTTAAATTCATTGAACGAAGGAGGTGTATCTGAAATCCAATTTCTAGTTATTATTTTCCTAGCCACTGCTAGAATAGACCATAACAAGGGAAGCTTAACCTTTTTAACACTTTGAGGTACAGGTGTGTTGAATAATATAAGAGATTTAGAAATAATGAAATTATCTGTAAAAAGAGCCTGCAAAAATTCATTAATTGACTTCCAGTATTCTTTCAATTTTATACAGTCATAAAACATATGAGCCCAGTCAGCATTAATTTCTACATTACATCTCTTACATAAATTATCTTTATTATTTATTTTATTCATCATCAAAGGTGTATAAAAAGATCTATGTAAAAATTTCCATGTATAAAATGTATAAAGTCTCCAGACAATGGAAGACGTAGTTCTATAAGCAGATTCCAATATATATTGTTTATCTTGTTGATTTGGTGGGTCCCCATTAATAGAAGTGAAATAATTCCAGTATGAATCTACACTGTAAAAAGTTTCTTGTCTGATAATTTTATGTATGTATGAAAGTTTACCTTTATCAGAAACTTTATGTTGTAAATTTAATATCAAGTAATCAATCAGTGTTGGAATAGATTCTTTAACTGTTATAGACATTAGATCTATTTTATTAATGAGATGTTGTCTAAAGGTCTGAACCTCTAACCAGCAAGTTTCTCTTAGATCAAATTCTTGTTTTTAGAAATCTAGATTTTTAACTTTATTATCAGATATCAACTGATACCAGTACTTTAGATCATTATCTATAGTTGAATGAGTTCCTTCAGAAGTAGATGACAAAAGCATACCCTGAGTATACATTATAGGGAATACAATAAAATTCCATTCCCTATACTTAGGGTGCATGAATATAAAGTTACGATAACTAATAATAATATTTAATGGGTAACAAACCATATGTTTAGGTGTAATAGGTGAAGTACAAAATTCCTTTAGTAACCATAACATGGAGTTATTTACAATCATATTTTTATGTGTTAAGGAGATTTTCATGAAGTGCATACTAATTAGCTCCCAATAATCTTTGCATTTTGTGACATATGACTGATCTATTAATAAAGTAATAACTTTTACAATAGAAGAGATAGTATATAAATTAAAGTCTGGAAAAGAAATACCCCTTGAGACCAGCTATTAGTATGTTTCTTTAATGCAATCCTAGGTCTATTAGGTGCCCATAGGAAATTTAACATTAGTGTATTCAGTTTCTTGATAATTATTTTTGTAGGTGGAAGTATTATTGATTGTATTAAGTATAAAATCTTGGGAAATGTTATCATTTTAATAATTGTAAGTCTCTCCTCCATAGTAAAAACATATTATTCCAGGTATTAAAAAGATTTTGTATATTAAGAAAACAGGTATTATAATTATTATATATAATAGATTTAATATCTTTAGATAGTATTATACCTAAATAAGTTATCTGACCTGAATTGAGTACATATTTAGTGAAATCACTAATGAGAATATTTTTTCGTGTATATATAGGTAGTATTTTAGTTTTTTCTTCATTGAATATTAAACCAGAAATACTTTTAAAATTCATCATTTTATCAAATAGAGACTGCATAGAAGAATTAGATCCTGCTGATGTAATTAGAACATCATCTGCAAAAGTTGAATTTTGGATGTTGTATTTTCATCTATTTCAAAACCCTCTATGTCAGTACTGTTTATGATCAAATTAGCCCAAGGCTCCATTACTAAAGTGAATAATAGTGGAGAAAGTGGACATCCTTGTTTTGTACCTTTAAGAATGGGTATTTTTGTGAAACATATGTTCCTACCTTAATATAAGCCAACGTTCCTTTGTATAAATGCTCAATTAGATTTACAAATGCATCTGAGAAGTTTGTGCACTTCATTAAGGTAAACAGATAGTCCCAGCTTACTGAATCAAATGCTGAACTTATATCAAGACTAATAAGTGTTAAATCTTTCTTTTTCCTATTTGCAAAATCTATTAATGTTAAAGTTCTTCTTATATTATCAAAAGTATTTCTATTTACAATGAAGTCTGTAATCATCAGTGAATCCTGAGAGAGGAGAGAAGACTCAGAAAGGAGATAGGTTTGGTGATATATCCTGTGTTGAAGCAGGAGGATTTAGTGTGGATGAAGTGCTTTTTCAATTACATTCTGACTTTGGATTAAGTGTTGATTTCTTTACTGTCGATGGGGAGAGCTTGATAAAGAGTAGGCGCCTGAGAGGGGAAAGCATGTGCAGTGGAGTTTGGTTGTAGGGGTGGTATGAGTTGGTGCAGCTTGAATGGTGTTTCACATTGTATGAGTTTTTTATGAAGTCTAGCTGCAAGGAAAATAAATGTATGGAGTTAAGAGTAGTTTGTAGAGTTGAGATCTTAAAAGTAGGTTAGATCTTTGTTTTATAGGTAGTCATTTGGCTTTTTCTAGGGTGATACAGTGATGCTTACAGAAAGGTAGGTTTGTAATTAGTCTGCAGATGCTGTTAACGATAGTCTAAAGTATGACTATGTTCTTTTTAGCGACAGAAGCAAAAATTGTGAGCCCATATTCAAGTTGAGAAAGGAGAACTCCTTTGCCAGTGGCTGCTCTGTCTGGTTGGGATACAAAAGGGAAAACTTCTTGGCCCAGAAGAAGAAGGAGTTTATGTTGAGTAGCACTTTGTCTATGTGGAAATGGAAGTTTAGTGACTGATCACGCCTTAGTCCCAGGGTTCCTATTATAAGAACGAAAATTTAAAATCGCAAATGGCTTAAAAGTCGAAAATGACGTTCTTTGAAATAGGTATTGTGAGGGGTAATGCTCCCCACACCCCCCACTAATTATATATACCAACTCCGAGATCACACTACAGTGAGGCAAGGGCAAATTTTCTGATCTTCACTGTACCGTGATCTCACAATAGCGATTTTGAAGAATGGCATTTTCAAATTGTCAGCCGTTCGAGATTTTGATTTTTCATCGATCTAATAGGGACCCTTTGTCCTGGGTATTTGAAGGTGGAGGTTGCCTCTGTGGAATGGTTGTGTAGGTAAAACATAGATGCTTGGTGATTTTCCTGTGTAGTACAAAAAGCATAGATGTTATGTTTTCCATATCTCGCCTTCAATCTTGCTGTTTGGGTTCGGAGCTGATCTGCTCCAACTCGGCCATACACTATAGCTCGAGAGTTTTACTGGCTCAAGGCTAGCCCCTATCCCAGCATGCCTAGCGATAGTTACCCAGTTTGCCGCGTCAAGATTGCAGATACTGGCTCAGGCTAAGTGTTTTTTCTCTTACTATATTTTTGAACAAAATTTTCTAGTTTAGCTTATCTATTTTGTTAACTGTAGTTGTCCTTTGTATTTCTAACTATCCCTGTCCCGTCTGAGTGACTTGCTTTTGTGTGGATTAACCATTTTTCTCTCTGGCCTTTCCCCTCTTCCAAACCCATTTAAATTAGAGGGTTCTTCTTCCTTTTCTTGCCTTTCCTTTAACTTTTAAGGAGTTGCCGTTTAAGTTGGAGGCTCTCCTAAGGTGGAGAGTTCGCTGTTTAACTTAGAGGCTCTCACCCCCCTTCTCTGTTTTCCTGTCTGTTAAAAAAAAAAAAAAAAAAAAAATGTTTTTGTCTGTTAGTGCATAGTTTTCTTATTAGTAGTCTATAGCTTTAGACATAGTGCTTTTCTCTGTTATGTCCAAGGATACTGCCAAGGATTCTAAACCTTCGGGTTTCAAAAAGTGCAACTCGTGCTGCCAAAAGATGTCCCTTACCGATGGGCACACGAGTTGCATATATTGTTTAGGACCTGTTCACCTGCAGGATTCATGCTCTATCTGCCATGCTTTTAGTTCACGAGTTCTGCAAGAGAGAAGAAACAAGTTAATCTTAAGAGGTTTACTGAAGAGCCCCTTTGATGCTGCTATGGAGGGGACTTAGTCAAGCCTTAATCCTCTTCGGCTCTGAGTTTGGACCCGCCTAAGGACAAAGGCAAATCACAAGCTAAGTCAGATGCGACAAGACATCTTTGCCTCCATCTGTGTTTTCAGAGCCAGTAAGGTCCCATAAGCGTTCCAGGTCTCTTGCCTTGGAACCGGTGCAGTCTGCGCCACAGTCTCCATTATTACAGTCTGTGGCGGGCAGTCACTGGTCTTCAAACAATTCCTCTTGGTCATCCAGGAGCCTCTCAGATGATGACATGGAGAGGGTGGTAAAGAGGCTTCTTAGGACACCAGCATTAGCCAAAATAATTTCGGGCCCATCTCAGACGGAAATGGTGCTGACAGCCCAAACAACACCTGTCTCAATTCCTCCTCCGACTCCTCTGAGTTCGGAGCCAGAGTGTATGGAAGTCGTAGCGGTGGAACCGTCGGTTCCAGTAACCTCCTCTGGTCTTTTGGTTCTGACTACCACTCCGATCTCCTCGATACCCCTTCTATCGAGGGATCTGGGAGCCGACACTCCCTCGGCTCTGAGGGGGAGAGAGGCATCGGACCCTTGTCCGACCCTACTCTCCCTCTCGGAGCTTCTGCTCAGGTTAGCTCGGCTCCTACATTGGCCTCGGAGCTGTTGCCCTTGGTTCAGAGGAAATCTCTTGCTTCTTCGGAGCCGGAGAAGATTCTTTCCGGTCGGGACCACTATGCCTTCGAGGTGATGAGGAGCATGCTGTCTGCTGAGACAGCTCCACCCTTGGCTCCATTGGCTCCTTTGCCTTCATTGCCGGTGTCCACCTCCGAACCTCCCCTCCGCCCCAAGCATAGGGAACCCATGCTCCAGGACGCCCCATTGGGCGATCCCACCTCATCTGAAACCTCTCCTGAGCAACCCTTGGAGGAGGTCCATCGAAAGAGGACTGCAAGAGGAAGCATATGGACTCCCATGATTCCTTGACATCAGACACAGACTTGGATGACTCAGAAGGGTCCCCACGGTCCCCCACTGAAGATGTCAGTTTTTCAGATATGTTAGAAATCCTTAGACAGAGGGGTGACTGGAAGTCCCTTGCCCCTTCTGAAGACGAGTCAGTGTACCTGGATGCATTCGTTTCCCAACCCTCCACTTCTTGGGTATCTCCTCCTTTCGACCCACTATTGCACGTAGTGAGTCGGAAGGCTTGGAGCTCTCCAGACACGATGGAACCAGTTCCGCGGAGGCCCAATAAATTCATTACAGCCACTGAAGACAGGCTGTTCTTATCTAAAGGTGTTCCCATTGATGCTATGGTGGTGGCAGCAGCCACCAAGAAGGAATTAGCGGAAACTTCTTCATCTGTCCATCCGCCGAATAAATAGTCTCGTAAGATGGACAGATATGGGAATTGTATGTTTTCTTCAGTGACCTTTACACTCAGGTCGCTGAACTATTTGTCTCACTTTACAAGGCTTCAAAAGGATCTCCTCAAGGAGTTAGGAGATACCTTACAGGATCCTACAGCTGCGGGAGCCTCAGACAAGGCGGCTTCTCAGCTTGCGATCTTGATTTCAGTGGTTAACTCCTCCATGCGGCTCATTTCTTATGCAGCTGATGGGGCGAACAGGGCAGCAAGCACAGGGGTAGCCTTATGCAGACACTCCAGGATGCACCTTTGTCATTTTGCAGAGCACTTCAAGCCTTCCTTTACCAATGCCCCATTTGATGGCTTGTCCCTGTTCGGGCCTCAGGTAAAAGAGACTCTTACCAGGTGTGAACAGGATGGCAAAACTCTCTCTGCTGTAGGAGTATGTTTTTCTGCTTCATCTAGGCCTTATCCTAAAGGCCAGAAGAGCGGGAAAATCTGGTTACGGAAATCCCAGGGAGCTTCACCTGACACACGTGGAGATTTTTCCCCAGGGACAGAGGAGGAAATAATGGAAGATGACCTCGAGGGGTGTCCGTAGAATCAGGACGACAGAGATACCTTCTCTGGTAGGCCCTTCCAGCACTCCTGAAGGGAGGCCCGACTGTCCGACTCCAGAAACAGTCAGGGGGAGATTATCCTTGTACCCAAAAGCCTGCCAGACAATCACAGAAGCTACATGGGTACTATCCATAATATCAGGAGGTTACAATATCCCCTTCACCCAACTTCCCCTGTCAAAAAGACAATACTCCATCCCAGATGTCCCACCCAGGCTTCAGGATCAAGTAAACCTAGAGGTTCAAAGGTTGCTAAGAAAAAGAGTCATCCAGGAAGTCCCCGCAGACCAAAACGGATCCGGAACTTAGTCAAGGTTCTTTTTAGTTCCAAAGAAAACAGGACTGGAGACCCATTTTGGATCTCAGCAGGCTGAACAAGTCCGTCAAGAAAACAAAGTTCCGGATGGTAACACTGCAGTCCATTTTTCCCTTTCTGGGACAGGACAATTGGATGTGCTCTATCGATCCCCAGGTTGCGTACTACCACATAAAAATGGACAGACGGTCAAGGAGATATCTACGCTTCTGGCTGGGAGCCAGTCACTATCAGTTCAGAGCTGTGCACTTTGGTCTCACCACAGCCCCCAGGGTGTTCACCAAATGCATGGCAGCAGTTGTGGCTCACCTGATGCGTCAGGAATTCCGGGTGTTTCCATAGCTAGACAACTGGCTCCTTACTGCCACCACTGAGCATTAGCTAATCAGGGCAAGGGAATCCACAATCCGCTCTTGTTCTCAACTTGGAATCACCGTAAACTACGAAAAATCTGCCTTGTTGCCTTGTCAATATGTTACCTTTATAGGGGCAGATTTAGACACAAGGCCCATGATAGCAAAGCTGCCTCAAGAAAGAGTATTAACGATCCCTCGCCAAGTTGTCATGATGTTCACACAAAAGAGAATTCAAATTAAAGCAAGAATTGTCCTCAAGGTCCTGGTGGCAATCGCTCTGGTCCCTATGGCTCGCTTCCACATGAGAATTCTACAGTGGCTTCTGTTTGCACAATGGTCATTCCAGGATTTACCTATGCCACATCAGATTCTGATCACGGAATCCTGCAAAAGGGATCTGGAATGGTGGCTTCACTCCCCTTTGGTGACATTAGGCAGGCTGTTTCTACCCCTCCTAGCCTGTAGCCACAGTGGCCATGGACGCTTCCCAGATAGGGTGGGGGGGGGCATTATCTGGGGCAGACTGTTCAAGGGACTTGGCAGAAATATGAGTACCACTTGCACATCAATGTCGTGGAGATGAGAGCAGTGCTCCTGGCGTTGCAAGCACTTCAGGATTCTCTACCTACAGGGACTGTAGCAATTCAGATGGACAGTATGTCGGTAGTATGGTACATCAACAAACAGGGTGGAGCCTGGTCTTACACCTTGTGTCGAGAGGCTCTACGAGTTTTGGCAATGGGCAGTGTCTTCCCAACGCTTTCTGGTTGCAACGCACATCCCGGGGAAATCCAGCGTGATAGCGGACAAGCTCAGCTGGGCTATCCTGATGCCCCACGAGAGGTCCCCTGAAGCAGGAAGTTGTGGACTTGATTTTTCGCAAATGGGGCCAGCCATGCTGCAATTTGTTTGCCACCCCCCCTCAACAACAAATGCAACAGGTACTTTGCCCTAGTCCCACCACTGGGACCGTCACCCAGGGACACACTTCTTCACAGTTGGCCCCCGGGGCTGCTTTATGCCTTTTCCCCTGATCCCCAAGGTTCTTCAGAAAGCACAGTCATTGCTTTGCAAGTTGATCCTCATTGCCCCTTACTGGCCTCGTCAGGTATGGTTCCCATTCCTTTGGCCTGACCTGCAAGGGGAGCCTTGGATCTTGGACCCAGTGCCAGATCTTTTGAGGCATCAGTCAGGGGCTCTCCACCCTTCCATTCAAACTCTCAAGCTCACAGCTTGGTTTCTGTACATCCGGTCTTAACCAGGCTTCCCGATGTTTCTCCAGCAGTTCAACAAATTTTGATTTCCTCCCATAAGCCCACTACTAGGAGACTTTATGCTGGTAAATGGAAGAGGTTCTCTTGTTGGGCAGGCAAAAATCAGGTTGATCACTTTACTACTCCCATGTCAAAGATTCTTGAATTTCCTGCTGAAACCTTTGACCAAGGAGCAGCTACAGTTACTATTCGAGTTTAGTTAGCTGCCGTTTCTAATTTCCATATGGGAGAAATGGGTTCCAATATCATGTCCCATAGGTGATGCAAGGCATTCCTAAGAGGTACTACCCTATTAAGACCTCTGATAAGAAAACCCCCCCCCCCCCCAGAATCTAAATTTAGTTTTAGACACTTCTCCCTTCGAACCATCTGCTTCTTGTCTGCTCAAATTTCTGTCTTGCAAGACCCTTTTCTTGGTTGAAATTACCTCATCTAGAAGGGTTTCAGAATTACAGGCCTTATCTATTCATCCCTGTACTTGATTTTTCATAAAGATTGGATTTCTCTCAGAACCAACCCCTCCTTCTTACCCAAGGTATGTTTTGACTACAATTTGAATCAATCCATAGCTTCCTGTGTTCTTCCCCAATCATGGCAGCAAGGTTGAGTATAAGCTTCATCAATTGGACGTTCACAGACAGTTACATTTCTATTTAAACAGAACCAAGGACTTTAGAAAATCTGACCAATTGTTCATATCCTTTGCGGACAATAAAAGAGGTTGTGCAGTCTCAAAGGTGACTTTATCAAAGTGGCTTTCAGACACTATAAAACATTTCTACGAGTTGCATAAACAAAAACTGCCAGGGAAAATTAAAGGGCAGTCAACAAGGGCCTTGACTATCTATTTCCTTTCAAGCCAGATTGCCTTTGGATTCAATCTGTGCAGCAGCTACATGGGCTAATCCTCATACCTTTATCACTCATTACAAAATAGATGTGGCCTCCCGGAACAGGGCATCCTTTGGTTCCATGGTCCTGAAGAGTTTTTCCAGTGAGCCACCCAAGAATCAGGTGTTGGGGATGCTGTCCCAAACAGCAAGAACAAAGGCGTGATATGGACAACATAACATAAAGAAGTTATGTACTCACCATAACGTTCCATGTTTGTTGTCCTTGATCTCACCTTCCTTCTTGCATTCCACCCTCCTCCCTTCCTGGAGGATTGAGAGGAATCCCTTGTTTTATTGGTTATACTGGCTGAGTTTCCTTTATACCATACCTTATGGTTAGACTAAGTCTACTACTGTTACTACTGTGGAGGGGTCACACCTTTATATGTAGGTGTCATCGGATATGTAAAGTAGAGTATATCTCTTGTCTGTTTGTATGGTCTAGTGTTGGGTTATCACAAATGAGATCTGGATAACTACTGCTAGGCATGCTGGGATAGGGGCTAGCCTTGAGCCAGTAAAAGCTCTCGAGCTATAGTATACGGGCGAGTTGGAGCCGAGGATTGGCTCTGAACCCAAACAGCAAGAAAGAAGGTGAGATCAAGGACAACAAACATGGAACATTATGGTGAGTACAGAACTTCTTTTTTTGGTTTTGGTTGGGTTGAGAAGTAGTTTATGGTTAGAGCCATTGGTGGAGCTCAACTCCCACTGGCTTAGGAGTTAATTAACAAGGCCTGTGTCTAGTAGTGAGCTGAAAAAGAGTAGGGAAAATGCATGAGTTGATCAGAAATGTGATCTTGGAGAAAATAGGCAATGCTAATAATTGCATGGCAGTTAAGGAATGTATGATGTTCTTCATCTCACATTGCTGCAGTCCTTACATATGGGTAGTCCGCTGTCCTCGGTCGGCCCGAATACCAAAGTATTAGGCTGACGTCGGTCATGAGCGCTCAGATCTGACATCAGAGCGTCAGGGTATAAAAGCGCATGACCGACGTCATATCCTCAGTCTTTTTTGCCGCATGGTCCGATGCAGAAGCAGCGTTGCAAGTGCCGTTCGGCGTTCTGAAATTTTCGAATTCCGAGTTTCAGACCGAAACCAAGTTGGGCTAAGTACCCCGTTGGGGAATATTTTTGTTTTTTCTTGCCTCAGTTAATTACCGGATGTCAGAAAAAGTGAATAATTGTATTTCTTGTGGGAAACAGATACCGCATAGGGATTATCACTCTCTTTGCATTCCTTGTTTGGGACCGGACCACGACGTAGTCGGGTGTCGGTTTTGTGCTAGGTTTAATAAGCGCACTATTAAAAGGAGGTTAGATTGTGCTAGGTTAGTCTTTGGTAAGCGGTGTAATTATACTATGCCGTCGGATCCTCCGATGCCCGCTTCCACGAAGAAGCGCAAAGACAAATCCTTGAAACCTAGACAGGTTGATTCGTCCGTTTCGGACGCTGGTCCTGCAGAAGCTACAGTAGAGCAGGTGGATCTGGCTGAAGTTTCTGTTGAGTCTCAGGGGGAAACTTTGATTTTGCAGGATGTGGCCTCCCAGGAATCAGGTCAGGCTGAAGGGGCCTCTCAAGTTACTGTTCTCCCTTCTATGCCTAAGGTGGTTAGGCCTTCTGCTCCTATTTCTAAGGCTTTTTCTAAGGGCAGGTCTGTTTTGCCTTCCTCTGGTGTCCCTTCAGGTACTTCAGGGTCTGTGCCTAAAAAGCACATGCTTAAAATGGCAGAAGATTTGATTACTTTAATTTAGAGGTTCTATGCCCCCTCCTGATAAGAGGCCTAGGGTGGAGCCAGAGTTGGAAAGTTTGGATCAGGCCTCAGATGACTCAGAGTCTTCTGCTGAAGATATTCTAGATTTTCATCCTTATTCGGATTCTGATGCAGAGGATTCCACTCCTTCTGCTTCTCCTCCAGAGGATTTTTCATTTTCAGAAACTCTGCATTCCATGAGGGAGCATTTTAGGTGGGAAGGACAGGATTTCTCTGATTCACGGAAGAGGCTTAGGGAATTCTTGTTTTTACCACAGCATAGACCCTTGGCTATACCTCCTGTTTTGGATGTTGTTCAAGATGTTTTCTCGGAGGCTTCCCTTAATCCAGATTCTTTGCCTCCTGCGCCAGTTAAACCGGACAGATATTACAGGGTGCCTGAGGCTCATAAATATCTGTATAAGAGTCCTAGGGCGGACCCAGAAACTATTAGTCAGGGGCCTAAGGGTGTTAGAGCCTCTGTTGTAAAGAATCCGGTTCCTCTAGATAAGGAAGCTAGAGCTTTGGATAGATGGGGTAAAAAGGTGTATACCTCTTCTACTTTAGCAATGAGGGCTTTAAATTGCCAGTTTCATATGTTGAAGTATCAGAATTTCCTCCTTTCTCAACTAAAATCTAAAGTGGATGCTTTGGCAGAGGGTATAGAGTGTAAAGAATTGCAGGATTTAGTACATGTCTCTGAACAGGTGGGTAAGCATTCTTTGCAATGTGGTTTTGATGCTCTACAGGCCTCTTCTAGGGTGGCTGCCACTGGTTCAGTTCTTCGTAGGCACGCCTGGCTTAAGGATCAGAATTTGTCCGAGCATGTTAAAGCTAGAATTCTGGATGCCCCTTTACAGTCTGAAGTTTTGTTTGGTCCCCCTGTGGAGTCGGTTTTGAAGAAAATGGAAGACAAGGCTAAGTCTATGCAGACTGTTAAAGATTTTTTACAGGTGCAACCTCCAAAGTTTAGTAGAAATTGGCCTACTAAGGGGTGGACGTACCCTTCTTCTGATTCTCAGTCTAGGGGTAGATCTAGACGTGGCAGGGGCAGAGCTCACAGTACATTCAGGCCTAGAACTTGGAGTTCGCCTGCACAATCTGCAGGTGAGGGCAGGGGCCAGTCCTTTCGTAAACAGGCCCAATGACCTGCATTTTCAGCTGCCAGATTCCTCTTGCCTGGCAGCTCCTTTGGGAGGAAAGTTAGCACTTTTCAAGCAAAACTGGCTTTTAGTCACCCAGGACAAATAGGTATTGGACATTATACACCGAGGCTACAAGTTCTATTTCCATACATTGCCTCCTTTCAAAGGCATGCCAGACGTTCCTCCTCGGCAAAGGATAGAGGCTCACAAGCAGATTTCTTTACTTCTTCAAATAGGAGCTATACAGCCAGTTCCTCTGTCAGAAGTGGGCCTAGGATTTTATTCTCGCCTGTTTCTAGTACCAAAGAAAGGGAACACGTGGAGACCAATTTTGGATTTATCTATCCTCAACACTTATCTGGACATTCCAAAGTTCAAAATGCTGACGTTACAGCAGCTTTTACCTCTGTTGGGAAAAGATCACTGGATGGTAACTCTGGATCTCAAAGAGGCTTATCTTCATGTTCCTATCAGGCCCAGTTGCAGGAGGTACCTGCTTTCGGGCTGGAAATTTACATTATCAGTTCTCTGCATTGCCCTTTGGCTTATCTACTGCCCAGAGTGTTCACAAAGGTTCTGGCTCCAGTGATAGCCTTTTTCAGGTTAAGAGGAATACAGATTTATCCTTATTTGGACGATTGCCTGATTATTGCACAAGACAGGGACGAACTTCTTCATCATCTTCAGTATGTGATGGTAGTGTTAAGATGCCTAGGGTATTCTGTGAACGAAACAAAGTCCAGTCTAGTACCCTCTCAGGACATGTGCTTTCTGGGTGTGAGACTGAATACAGCTTCCCAGATGGCTTTTTTGACCCCGGACAAACAAAGAAGCCTTTCTCTTTATTTCAATCAAATGCCTCTACAGTCCAGGCTGACTGCAAGGACAGTCCTTCAAGCCTTGGGGTTCATGGCATCTTGTATTCTGGTGCTTCCCAATGCCAAACTGCATATGAGGAAGCTTCAATGGTATCTCAAAAATGTATGGACACAACACTGCCAAGATCTAGACACTGTCATTCCGATAATACCTTGCATTCAGAAGGAATTTTTGTGGTGGGCTCAGGAATGTCACCTAAACAAGGGACTCTCTGTGACCCGACCAGAGGCGAGTCAGATTCTAACGACAGATGCCTCGGACAAGGCTTGGGGAGCACACCTCAATGGAAAATGGGTGCAAGACACGTGGCCTGTCAGACTTCAACATTTACATATCAACTTGAAGGAGATGTTAGCAGTCCAATTTGCATTGATGGCTTTCAAGGATTTACTTCACCCAGGGCAGGTGTTGATTCAAACAGACAACACTACTGTCATGTGGTACATCAACAAGCAAGGGGGAACCCATTCATACCCTCTTTGCAGGCAAGCGATGATTTTGTGGGAGACTGCTCTCAGTTTACACCTCAATCTTCAGGCAAGGTTTCTACCAGGAGCACAGAACTCCTTAGCAGATGTGTTGAGCAGACAAATAGTGGATCCTCACGAGTGGAAACTGGATCCTCATGTATTTCAAAAGTTGACAGTGTTATGGGGAACTCCAGACATAGATCTGTTCGCTTCTCCACTAAATTACCAGTTGCCAAGGTTTTGCACAAAAATGTTTCATCCCACAGCTTGGAAGGTGGATGCTCTTTCATTCAGTTGGAACAATCTTCATGTCTATGCCTTTCCACCTCTGCCTCTCATTCCCAAGGTACTCTTGAAGGCCAGAAAAGACAAGCCATCCATGATTCTGATAGCGCCGGATTGGCCTCGACAGCATTGGTACCCTCTACTGAGGAGTTTAGTACGGGAGCCTCCATGGCCTCTGCCTTTGATTCCGCATCTTTTGTCTCAGGAAGGCAATCACTTCCTCAATGTCAAGATTCAGTCTCTGCATCTAACAGCCTGGCATATTCTGTTTTAGACCCTGGAGGGTCTCAGCTTCCACAACAAGTTTTGAATGTTATTTTGGAGGCCAGAAGGCCTAGTACAAGGAAAGTGTACACTGATAAATGGAGGAGATTTTTTATTTGGAGCAAAGCGAAGGACTTTGATGTTTCCAAGCCTAATTTAAGTGTTTCTCTTCAATATCTTACTGAGTTATTGGACAAGGGTTTGTCTTTCTCCTCGATTAAGGTTCATGCTGCCACCGTTTCTGCTCACTATGACTGTGACCCTCCTTTATTTTCTCATCCTTTGTTTAAGCAATTTCTTAGAGGGGCAAAGAACATAAGACCCCCACGTAGAGCTCCTACTCCTGCTTGGGATCTCAATTTTGTGTTGGAAAAACTTACTCTACAACCTTTTGAGCCTGCAGCTACTGCCGAGTTAAAGTATTTATCATGGAAGACTGCTTTTTTGTTGGCCATTACCTCTGCAAGAAGGGTTTCTGAATTACAGGCCCTTATGGCAGTGGAACCTTTCCTGATTTTTCATAAGGATAGGGTATCTTTGCGTACTAATCCTTCCTTTATGCCTAAAGTGGTTTCTAGTGTGGCCTTGAACCAAACTATTCATTTGCCTACTTTTTATGCAAACCCCCAAAATAAAGGGGATAAGATTTTGCATACTTTGGATATTCACAGGCAGTTGCGTTATTATTTGAGCAGAACCAAGGGGTTCAGGCAGTCTCAGCAGTTGTTTGTTTCTTTTGCTTTGGGTTCTCAGGGAAAACCTGTTTCAAAACAAACTATTTCTAAATGGATTGGTTTTTGTATTTCTTTCTGTTATTCCCATCATGGTAAGGAGATTCCGGCTGGAATCAGACCTCATTCCACTAGAGCTACTGCCACTTCTACTGCCTTTCTAAGGGGGGTAGCTACAAAAGATATTTTGGAAGCAGCCACTTGGAGTTCAGTTCACACTTTTTCTAAACATTACCACCTTCCTCTTTATTCTAAGTCTAGGGCTGGATTTGCCACTGCAATATTACAGGGCATTTTAGCAGCCCCTAATGCTTTATGATTTTGACATCCTCCCTTTACCTCTGCTTTGGGATTCTACCCATATGTAAGGACTGCAGCAATGTGAGATGAAGAACATAGTACAGTTTTGTACCTACCATAAATGTAGATGTTCGAAGATCCACATTGCTGCAGTCCAATTTACCCTCCCTCCTTCCCCTCTGTGGTTTGGCATGGCTTTATGGTTTGGGTGATGGTGGTTGTTGGGCATGTTTTTGGGAGGTATCCTGTTTTTGGGCTGTGGCCTTTCTTTTTAGGGCCTTCTGACATCTGGGGCAAGAAAAGACTGAGGATATGACGTCGGTCATGCGCTTTTATACCCTGACGCTCTGATGTCAGATCTGAGCGCCCATGACCGACGTCAGCCTAATACTTTGGTATTCGGGCCGACCGAGGACAGCGGACTACCCATATGTAAGGACTGCAGCAATGTGGATCTTCGAACATCTACATTTATGGTAGGTACAAAACTGTACTTTGTTCCACCACTTTAATAAGGTAGAATCACCCTAAAAGGAGTGTAGCTTAAGATAGAAGTTTTTTAAAAGGAAGAGTCCAGCAATAAGCAGCCGAAAAGTCTCTTCTCAGCTTAACGTAGTTATAAAAAAAAAAACATGTATGACAGTAAGCACAATTGTCAGGATAAGTGGGAAATGCACCTTAAGGTTTTCTGTCTTTGCTTGCTTTTCCTTTGCTAAGATGCCTGTGTGAACTGTTTGGATAGACTTCAAGTGCACAGCTGATATTGGTTTACTTTGTGAGAGCAGACCCAGGTAGTTTTACTAAGAAGTGAAATACCTTAAATTTATCTCTTTTTGCTTATTTTTCTTTTGCTAAGGTGCCTGTGTGAACTGTTTGGGTAGATACTGGTCTCATCCTCACTGAGATAATGGTCTTTGTGCAGTGTCAGCTGTTTGTCAGTTTGTGCAGAGTGTAATTCAGGAAGTCTTCAAAAGCTGTACTCCTGGCAGCCACCTTAAAGGGAGCATATTTTTTTCAAAGTCCAGCAGCCATAGCTTCAGATGCAGAAGCATACATGCTCCTGGTCTGTATAGAGTGATCCCTCTAGTCAGCAAGAAATGGCTTGATAGTAGCATTTAGTATGGAGAGTTTTTATTCCCTAGGCACTTTCTCTGAGTTATGCCAAGCTTGCTAGCCTAAGTTGAAAATGACTTTGTCGGTCCCCCCCACCCAACAGGTGTGGAGGATGGACCCAGAGATTTAATGACTATCAAGGCAACAGGTGTGGAGGATGGACCCAGATATTTAATGACTATCAAGGATTTGCTGTCTGGTGGGACTTTTTTGCTGTCTTAGGAAACATGGCCTAATGTCATAAGAGAACTGTGCCAGCCTGTTCAGTCCTACTGCTTTGTTTTTTTTCCCCCCACTCAATCTCAAGAGTTATATCATTTGACCCCCCAGAACTTGCAGTCACACACACAAGCACACACACAACCTCCTCTTGTGTGTTGGCTGAATCTAAGCCTGCTGTTAACCTCCAGTCTCACAAGTTAGGTACAAGGAGATATTCCTTATCCTCTTTGCCCTTGAGGGGGAAACTGGGAGGAATTAAAAGCCATTATTTCAGAGAAAGAAGGGGACATAGATGGCCACCCCCATGAACATTTTTGTTTGAAGAAACCTCCAAGCTCATGAAGTCCTCTGTGTACCCCCCGCCAGTGCCACCTCCTTAGCAACACCTTGGTGAATATTTGAGGAAAGTGGAGGTGCCCGAGTCATCATACCTTAGAAACATTTCCTTAAGGATGTTATTTGTCACCTAGAAGCTACCAGATTCTGTTTCTTTTGCTTCCATAAAGTCAGGTGCCCCCTGTGGACATCCAGCAGATTACACTGAAGTTCTAACTAGGCATCTTTGAGCAGACTGTTGTCCAGTATACGACCTAGAGACTATAGCACCTTTCCATTTTACTTCCTGATAAGGAGTCCAAGGATTTGGATAGAATGGATAACAGAAAGTTTTCCATTCCTGTGATGAGGTTGAAAAACTTCACAGTCTGGCTCAACTGTACAAAGTAAAGTTCTCAACAGTGGTTCAGGCAGTGTAGAAACTGGCAGCCCTTCCTGATTCTTGGATCAGATAATAGCTGGTTACGATCTTTACTATGTCTTCTACAGTGGGCTTCCATATGCCCACAGTAACTCAGGTTGTGTTTCTGCCATGACGTGTAACAGCAGGCCCAGATGTGGATCTGCATAGGATGGTGTGACTGAAATGGTCTTCCAACAAGGATGAGATCTAGCAGACCATTTTCCCCCGTTTCCATGGTCAATTTCTCTTCTGCCAGTCTTCTATGGACCCTTTCAAGTGCCTCCAAAAGAAGAAGGAGATAGCAACCATTGTTGAGGGTCTGTATGATACCATATGAACTCCTCAGCTTCTTTTAGACCAAACATATTTTTCCAGGAAGAGAGGCCCCCACAAGGCTGGCAAGAGTTCCCAGGTTTTAAGCAGTCTACTCAACCCAGTCCTTCTGCCAAGTAATGCAGGAAGGGGACCCTGATGGCCTAGCAGTTGTAGTTATATATTGTCAAGGTTACTACTTTCAGAACAGAGTGCTGACATTTGATCTTTAGTCTGCATCCAGAATGTTTACCAAGATGCTGCCCATGGTGGCAGATGCTATGCAAGAGAAAGGACCTCTTTGTGGATTCTCAAACTTGGATATGTAGCTCTTTTGTGGGACTGTTTGTTTGGTAACATCTTGTGCTTATATAATTTGTGTGTGATTGCTTTACTTGCAATTTCTTAACATCTTGATTGGATAAAAAAGAAATGCCTGTCACATTTCTGTAATAAATCTATTTATTACATTTGATTGCTAGGATAGTCTGGGTATTAAAACTTCTTTTTAGTGGTGGCCCTGGGAGAAAAGTTTCACACAAATGAAATATTGAATAGTGTTAACCAAAAAATGCAGTTTGAATTCCAAGTTTGCTAAAATGAGGCAAATAGATTTATTGAAGTAGCAGGGTATGTCATAGTTGCAGAAAAATGTACAGTCAGTACATAAATAGTGAACATTTACATTCAGAGAACGAGAATTGGTTCACTTAGGGAGATTACATTCAAGTACTGAGACTGATTCAGAAATGAAGTTTACATTTATCTACAGAGTTGTTTCACTTATGAGTGCAGAGTTGTTGCAACACTGCAGTATAACCATAGTTACCAAAAACAGTTTAGACTTTCTTAAAAGACAGTTGTGTTTACATGTACTTTAGGTTTGCAGTGAAGAGGAAATGACAGTGTATATTAATTATGGTTAGCGAAAGCTGTGGAAACAAAGTGAAAATATAAGCTGACAATTTTGTGTAGTTATTAAATCTGAGTGGAAGGAAGAGAAAGGCAGAAAGAGATTAGTCTGATGGGAAGGAGCAGAGAGCTCTGAAATGGTAGTTGGAAGAAGGTAGCTGAAGTTTTCTGAATAGTTTTGGGTGGGTAAAGTTATCAGAAATAGATTTTCTGTGGAATACCATTATCTTGGGGATGTGCTGGAGCACAACCAAGAGTTATGTAGGTATTTTTTCAGTTGGAGTTTCTGAGTATAGATGGTTGATTTGTTGGAGTGATGCAGAGATGGAGTTCCACTTTTTAGAGATGCAGTTTGAATTTAGTGAGTCCCCCACAGTGATGTTTGTTTCTGTTAAAAGTAGTACGTGGTTGTCAGTGCAAGAAAGGAGTGTATTGGTATTTTAATGGCAGATTATGCCATTCAGTGATGGGCAGTTTTCCATTTTATTGTTGAGATTGTGGATTGTGACTTGAGGCTAGCTGTACATAGAGCTAGGTAATTGAAAACTGTATGTAGTCCATTGTAATGCAAGGCAGTAATGTGACCTGCGGTAGTTTAGATACAAATGTAGCCACTGTGTTGTAATATTGTTGAAGTTGATCTGTCTGTGAGGATTTTAAGTTTGTGAAAATGGGGATACATATGAGAGCATTGGAAGTAGGTGCTATGAGGCATTTTGCTTTCTTGTAGTGTTTGTTGGGTAAGGTTTGATTCTATCGAAGAGCCTAATCTGGGGTGAATGTTTAAAAGTCTGCCTGTTTTATATGATTGCCATATTTTCGATTATCATCTGTAGTTAAGCCTAATAATTTTGTGTGAATAGCGAGTTCATTTTCTGTGTTGTAGATTAGATGATGCTGAAGAATATTTTGTGTTATCTGTTGTTTTAGAGTGAATATAATTTTTTTTTTTTGGGGGGGGGTCCTGGTTGAGTCTGTTGGGTAAGGTTTGATTCTATCGAAGAGCCTAATCTGGGGTGAATGTTTAAAAGTCTGTCTGTTTTATATGATTGACATATTTTCGATTATCATCTGTAGTTAAGCCTAATAATTTTGTGTGAATAGCGAGTTCATTTTCTGTGTTGTAGATTAGATGATGCTGAAGAATATTTTGTGTTATCTGTTGTTTTAGAGTGAATATAATTTTTTTTTTTGGGGGGGGGGGTCCTGGTTGAGTCTGTAAGCCATATTTCAGTGGAGGTGAAAGAGTCTTGGTAATTTCTAATTATATTCCATTAAAGGATAATTGTTTAACTGCAAATACTTGTCTTTAATTTGCAGAAGTCAACAGAAACCATTTGCACATAGTCATTATGGTCAAAATGATCTAGTTCCCACCCTTGTTTCCTTAAAATGTTAATTTTGTTGAAATCCCTTTAGATCCTGACGGTTAGCCCATTCACCCTTTGTTAAATTATAACATCTCAGTTTTTTAAATATATTAAACTTGACTTCCACTTTTTTTATGAATGGTTTGCCAAACAGTTTTACTAATTCTAAATTTTTAGGTGACATAAAATAACTTTTTACTGAAACATTCAGCATTGTAAGATGCCTCTAACCTGTTACTAAACCACTTTGTTTTGATATTGTATTATGAGCATATATTTCAAAATTTTTCCAAGTCATTGTTCAGAATTCTGCTGATACAATCTCTCTTCAGATCACACTTAATATTACTCACAAATGACACAGTAGAAGTGACTTTATTGGAGTTAATCACTTTTTTATTGGAACTAATCTTGGAGTCCAACTTGTTTTGCTTCCAAGAGAAGATGTTTCTGCAGCGAGATGGTGTAGCTATGGGCACATCTTGTGCAAATAGCTACGCCAACTTGGTAATGGCAGAGTGGGAGCATTGCCATCTATTTCGAAATGAATTATTTCTAGAGTTCATACCATTCTACAGACGTTTTGTAGATGATCTTTTTTTCATTTGGAGTGGCACCCTAGAATGTCTGGAAGATTTTATGAATGGATTAACACTTCCAGCACATTCTTGAAATTTACTATGGAATGGTCATTTACTAGCATTTCGCTCCTGGATATCTATGTGGACAAATTACCTGGTGGCATGGTCAACACTGGAGTATATCGCAAACCATGCCATAGCAACATGCTACTTCACCGCTCCAGTATGCACCCAGGTTTTGTTTACAATAACATTGTGAAAGGACAATCCATGCGCATGTCCCGATATATTCCAGGGACGACTGATTTAGAGAAAGAATTGGAAGACTTGGGTTCGAGATTGATGGAACGAGGTTATAGTAGTTTGGATATTATTAAAGGCATGGATGATATTTACAGTCTCAGGGAAGGCAGAGCTAAACCCTACTTTTCAGAGGGAGCTAAAGAAATTTATACAGCTGACATAGGAGTCAATGGGAAGAAAGATGATTCCTATGATGTGAATAATAGCCACCTTTCCCATTTATTATACAAGAGACATTAGTTCTGTCAAAGATATTTTCTCCAAACACTGGCACATTCTATCGGTGGATCCTACTATTAGTGCCTTAACAGGTGAACGACCAAGATTTGTCTACAGGAACAAGAAGAACCTTAAAAGGTTACTCTGTTACCCTAAAGCACCTTATATACCAACTTCATTGTCAGGTCCTTACATGACCCCATGCAATAGGTGCAATTTTTGCACCTATATTTCAACTGACCCTATTTTTAACTATCCATATGGGTCTGGTGTGTTTCACATCCGTACAAAGGGTAGTTGCATGTCAAAGGATGTTGTCTATCTTGCATCGTATATCTTGTCCTGCATACTACGTGGGCAAGACTAATCGGATACTGAGAGACAGAATCAGGGAACATATGTACCATACAAGGAAAGGTAATTTACATAATGCCCTGGCCAAGCACACCAAGAATGAGGGCCCAGCACATCAGTTTAGGTTTAGGGTATTGGAACAAGTTTTTAAGACATATAGGAGAGGGGATATCAAGAATTACACCGAGACCAGAGAGATTAATTGGATAATCAAGTTCAGGGCCGATAAAGTACCAGGCTTGAATGAGAAGGTTCCACTACGTCCCATACTCAAATCAAGGAGGTTAAAGAATAAATCATGATATTTGAATACTGTGGGTAGAGCCTACTATACTTGCATATATGTTACATTTCTCACATTTTTTGTTTTTATGTATGTACAAATTTGTTTTTATGTATGTACAAATTTGTATATGAACATATATACATTTTTATGAATTTAAAGTATTCATGTTGTTGATTATATATATTGATTATACATGTTTTATAGTTATTTCTATTTTATATGATTTTATGAGTGCTTACATCTTTAAGATGTTGATAGATTTGGCGCCTTTTTTTATTGTATTTAAATGATGCAGTTTCAGTGCTTTGTTATTATAGGTCTGATGAAGCTACTGCGAAAGCGCTAACCTGTTCAATAAATTATATACTGTTTTAGCAAAATTGACTGTTATCCTATTTGGGATTTTTCCATCAATTTGCGTGTTTGTGATTCCTGAAAAACAACATTTCATTGGGACTCTCCATTGTTTTGCACAGCAGCTGCTCGTTTTTTACATTTTTACTCTCATTTGCCGTTTTTGCTGCTGAGCATTAACTCTTCTGGGTTGATTTACACTTGTTATATATCTTTGGGCTTACACATCCCAGTGGAGGCATGATCGGAGGAGTACCAGCACCCATTGAACTACCATATACTGTCTCGGATACCAATGAAGCATCCATGACGTCACGTCCGTTTCTTGATCGTTTCGCTGACTGTTTACGTACAGAAAGGAACCCATTAGCATCGTTTGTGGCACTTGAAGAGACTCCAGATACTCCGAGCTCCTTGGATTATGACAGAGAAAGACTCAGTCGTGCTGTGGAAGAACTTGAACAGGATCTATTCAAACTCAAACGTATGCAGACCCAGCGCCAGCACTTTGAGGTCTGCATACAACGTAGACTGATACCAAGAGGACTTAGAGTTTTAAAGATGCCGACGACGGGCACCTTGTATCCGGAGCTGCTGTACGATTGGCAGCAGCTCAACATCGAGGTAAGCCTCAGCTACATGAAGCTTATGAATACGTTTTTTCTTCCCATTGAAGAAAAATTAAGGGTAGACATTAGGAGAGCTAAAAATGTCATTCTTACTGATTACCCGATCTCAGTTGTAGACCGGGTGTTGGGTTTAATGCTGGACAATGTTAGCATGTATGAGCGCCGACTCCTAAATCAGAAAAAAACGAAATTACATAGAGACAGTACGGACTTCCATTTGGGCAATATCTTTACTTGGCCCAGGAATAGTTTCACTGACAATGATACTCACATCAGAAGAGTTAGTAATGCTCCTGATAGAAATGTTAACAGAAATGTTGTTAGAGTGAATGGCAATGTCCAAATGGTTGCAGCTGCGACTAATAGTGACTTGGGTGATATTTCTGATAAGAATACAGAGAATGTGAATGTGGAAGTTGTTGATAATGTCGTTTCTGCTACTCTAACTCCCACCAGGAATCCCCTGGATGCCACTAATGTAGATAACAATATCAGGGATAGTACACAGACTCCTGGTTTAGAACCAGTTGTTAGGAGAAAAACAACTAATTCTATACACAGCAGAGCACTTGATGGTGTCAATCATGTTGTTATTACTGATCCCCAAAGGCTGGATACTCCACAACAGGAGGGGAATAGGTGTCCTTTTCCCATCAGAGTATTTGCCAGTGGAGAGAGGATATATCCCAGCAACAAGGGGAGACACAAGAGGAAGCTATCACCAGAGAGACAGTCGAATCGGACCATCAAGAAAATGTGGGAGGTCAAACAGTAGACACTATATTTAATTTATCTGGGTATGCTTTAAATGAATTTGAGATACAGGTTCTGAGCAGAGGACTTACCTTCATTCCTACAATGGACAGTAAATATGAAGAAACTTTGAAGGATTTTAAACTATTCATTAGGAATTTGTCCTTGAAGGTTTTCTTTAAAAATTCGGATACCCCCTTACCCGATATTGCATTTAAAGCACCAAGTACCTTTATTCCCCCCATACACCCTCTGGTTGCTGCTTATAGCAAGTTGGTGGAGGATGACATCTACAAAATGGAACAGGGAAGGGTGACTAACAGGAGGTATAACCTTAATTACCGACAAAGAAGAGCCCTGAGCTCCCTATGCCACAATCGCAATATTGTTGTTCGACCAGCAGACAAAGGAGGAGGTATTGTGGTTTTTGATGCAGATAGGTATAGTCGAGATATGTTTCACATGCTGGCTGATGAAAGGTTTTATGTCCCCATAACCAACTCTGAGGTAGATACTATTATTTACACGATACATTCAACATTACTTGGATTATTAAATGAAGGGATTATCGACCAGGCCCTGTTTGACTATTTATATGTTCCCCATCCCCTGATTCCAACCATCCAAGGTCTACCTAAGATTCACAAAGATTTACATCAACCACCATTGAGACCAATTGTTGCTGGCAGGGGATGGTCTACTGAACCTTCATCAATCTTTGTAGAATCACAACTTAGACCATTAGTTGATGCTAATCCTTTCATCCTCAGGGATACTAAACAGTTCCTGTTAGATTTATATCAGCACATCCATGAGCATCCGGACGTTGAGAACCTTATATGGGTAACCATGGACGTACAATCTCTATTCACTGTCATACCGAATATTAATGGTAAAGAAATGATTGATTCCTATTTAAGGAGGTCCACTCTGCCCTTAGTCTATGACATACAGTTAATCACTTTTTTATTGGAACTAATCTTGGAGTCCAACTTGTTTTGCTTCCAAGAGAAGATGTTTCTGCAGCGAGATGGTGTAGCTATGGGCACATCTTGTGCAAATAGCTACGCCAACTTGGTAATGGCAGAGTGGGAGCATTGCCATCTATTTCGAAATGAATTATTTCTAGAGTTCATACCATTCTACAGACGTTTTGTAGATGATCTTTTTTTCATTTGGAGTGGCACCCTAGAATGTCTGGAAGATTTTTATGAATGGATTAACACTTCCAGCACATTCTTGAAATTTACTATGGAATGGTCATTTACTAGCATTTCGTTCCTGGATATCTATGTGGACAAATTACCTGGTGGCATGGTCAACACTGGAGTATATCGCAAACCATGCCATAGCAACATGCTACTTCACCGCTCCAGTATGCACCCAGGTTTTGTTTACAATAACATTGTGAAAGGACAATCCATGCGCATGTCCCGATATATTCCAGGGACGACTGATTTAGAGAAAGAATTGGAAGACTTGGGTTCGAGATTGATGGAACGAGGTTATAGTAGTTTGGATATTATTAAAGGCATGGATGATATTTACAGTCTCAGGGAAGGCAGAGCTAAACCCTACTTTTCAGAGGGAGCTAAAGAAATTTATACAGCTGACATAGGAGTCAATGGGAAGAAAGATGATTCCTATGATGTGAATAATAGCGTCACCTTTCCCATCTATTATACAAGAGACATTAGTTCTGTCAAAGATATTTTCTCCAAACACTGGCACATTCTATCGGTGGATCCTACTATTAGTGCCTTAACAGGTGAACGACCAAGATTTGTCTACAGGAACAAGAAGAACCTTAAAAGGTTACTCTGTTACCCTAAAGCACCTTATATACCAACTTCATTGTCAGGTCCTTACATGACCCCATGCAATAGGTGCAATTTTTGCACCTATATTTCAACTGACCCTATTTTTAACTATCCATATGGGTCTGGTGTGTTTCACATCCGTACAAAGGGTAGTTGCATGTCAAAGGATGTTGTCTATCTTGCATCGTGCATATCTTGTCCTGCATACTACGTGGGCAAGACTAATCGGATACTGAGAGACAGAATCAGGGAACATATGTACCATACAAGGAAAGGTAATTTACATAATGCCCTGGCCAAGCACACCAAGAATGAGGGCCCAGCACATCAGTTTAGGTTTAGGGTATTGGAACAAGTTTTTAAGACATATAGGAGAGGGGATATCAAGAATTACACCGAGACCAGAGAGATTAATTGGATAATCAAGTTCAGGGCCGATAAAGTACCAGGCTTGAATGAGAAGGTTCCACTACGTCCCATACTCAAATCAAGGAGGTTAAAGAATAAATCATGATATTTGAATACTGTGGGTAGAGCCTACTATACTTGCATATATGTTACATTTCTCACATTTTTTGTTTTATGTATGTACAAATTTGTTTTATGTATGTACAAATTTGTATATGAACATATATACATTTTATGAATTTAAAGTATTCATGTTGTTGATTATATATATTGATTATACATGTTTTATAGTTATTTCTATTTTATATGATTTTATGAGTGCTTACATCTTTAAGATGTTGATAGATTTGGCGCCTTTTTTTATTGTATTTAAATGATGCAGTTTCAGTGCTTTGTTATTATAGGTCTGATGAAGCTACTGCGAAAGCGCTAACCTGTTCAATAAATTATATACTGTTTTAGCAAAATTGACTGTTATCCTATTTGGGATTTTTCCATCAATTTGCGTGTTTGTGATTCCTGAAAAACAACATTTCATTGGGACTCTCCATTGTTTTGCACAGCAGCTGCTCGTTTTTTACAGAAGTGACTTTATGGTCATTGTCACAAATACAGTATTTTGGTATTAGGAAAACTTCCCCTACCAGCTTTATACACTATTTATGGGCAACAACTAAAAACTGAAAAAAAATGATAATACAAGACCTTGGAGTCCTTGTAGATAATGACATTTTATTTGATATACATGTCTGATGCCATCTGCAAAGCGTATGTAGTTCCCAACTTAATCCTTCATGGACTCAAAAGCTATTTCAGAGCTGTAACTCTTTCCTGTATACAACTCTTATAAGACTCGTTATAGAGTACTGTACCCTCTTTAACTTGCTCACATACCATCTGGTACAGTTTGGGAAGATACAATTCCTCACAGAGAGAATCCTAGCCTTCAAGATTTTTCATATAGCCAAAGACAACAGCAGCGCTTGCTCTCTCTCTCTCTCCTCAGTAACATAATCCTGTCTTAGAGAGGAAGCTTGTGCCTGACATACAGAGCATGAATGAGTTCCTTACTGTATGAATCTCTTGCTTAGAATGCCTCCTGGTGACTTCCAGCACAAGAGGGAACTTGGCCTCAGTAAAAATTAATATTAACCTCACTGTGAAATGTAACAACTTCATATTGCAGGGACTCCCACATCTGTGGAATAACCCCACCCCATCTGTTAAACTTTATCAGTCCACACCTGCAGGAAAGAACTGTACGCATGGGCATTTGTAAGTTCTAACTTGGGATCTGTAAAGTCATGCTCCTTGATGCTCACATAGGCCTTGAGCTTGATCACCAGTCCTATGACTCTGTCAAAGAAGTTTGCCTTAGTTGAAGTAATAGTTATTTTTACCTCAGGTCCTGGCTTCTAGGTTGGATCTTATTCTCTGAGGAACTTTGAGCAGGAGTATCAGAGATGAGTAAGGCCACCAGGAAGCCTGATCATTGTCAGATATATTCTGTGAAGTGGAAGTGGTGCTGCTTTTAGCAGAGTGGTATCCTAAGCTGTCCGAGTTGCTCTGCTTGCAGCTAATGTGCCATCTCTCCAGTGCATGTACATCTTTGGTCTCAGTTACATCATGTTGTCATGGTACATGTTTGTAGCATTTCTGCCCATCATGACCTAGTGATGGGCCAAACGTTTACCTAGCATTCGCTCGGTAGAGTTCTTCAAAGGGGTTCTTCATCTTCAACCCCCTTTTTAAGAACCCTTTTTCCTCTTAAGACCTTAACTAGATAATTTTCTTGGTTCCTGTAAAATGTTTTCAAAAGATACCAGAACCTTAGGCTTTTGATTACTGAAAAGTATGTTAGGTTATCAAGAATGTTGTATCCTTTGGAAATAACCCACATTCATCACAGAAGTTGGGTCCGAAATATACCTAAGCTAGTCATTCACCTTTTTTGTTTTCATTCCATGATTCAGTTCTCCTTCCACCAAACACTAATACATGCAAGAGATGCAATTATACAGCCAAACTGGAGGCTAAGCTCTCTCAACCCAAGACTGTATCAGGTAGCCAAGAGGAGAAGGGAATTACTTGCATGACACCACCAGTCTCACATAGACCTATGAAACTAGCACTGGCAAAAACACACATAAATACACAAAAACATACTCGGAGGCTCTAAATAAAAATCTTCAAAAGCAACAGAGACCTCCAAAGCAGACATCCAAGCAACCTCCACCCCCCAACACAAACCATGAAAAACATACTTCACAAAACCAGTGTGCCACGCAATCACAGCCCTTAAGGCAAAATAACATACCCAACACACTAGTAATAGGTGACTCTATAGTCAGGCACACTGACGTCCGACTCACTAGGCTGAACAAGGAGAAGGTGCCTATCGGTTGCCAGGATCCGCCACATAACACAAGCACTCAGATCACCCCAGAACAAGTACAAATATGAGTCCGTCATTGTCCATGTTGGTATGAATGACCTGAGCCATACCTCCCTGGACTACATGAAAAGAGACATGGAGGAGCTCTCTGATCACGTAGCCCAGGCCGGTATGACCCTGACCCTAAGTAGCATCCTGCCCTCACCAAGAGTGATACCACAGTATAGAGAAAAAATGATCAATTTCAACAACTGGCTAAGCTTCTGGTGTCATTCAAAGGGGATCCAGTGTCTTGTCAGCCTGGGGATGACATGCTCGACAAGCCACGCTGCTTCGCTAAAGACGGCTTGCACCTGTCACCCTTAGGCTTTTGAATACTGGCCAAGGCTTTTGCCACCCCTACAGTGCCTTTTTTAGGCAAGGCTCAAAAGACAAACCCACCACCATAAATAGCATAAGTTACAAAAAACTGAGGGTAATGCTACTCAATGCCAGAAGTCTAAACCTCAAAATGCACGTACTCGAGGCACTCCTCAGTATGGAGAAAATCGATATATGTGCAGTAACAGAAACCTGGTTTAAGGCTCCAGAGAGCACCCCAGTACTACCAGGCTACAACTCATACCACACATTTCGGCCACAAAACCCGGACCGAAATACAAAAGGCGGAGGAGTATCCATATTCAGTAAGGATACCCACACCTCTCGGTTAGTGGCACAGCACGATGCTACAGAGATCTTCCACGTGCAACTAACAACAGGTGAAACTGCTATTCAAATTATTGCTTGCTACAGATCACCCACCGTGTCCCAGGACCCCCACTTCGCATTCCTGGAAAGACTGGGAAACATAAAGGTCCTACCAAACACCCTGATATTGGGTGATTTCAATTACCCAAACATTAACTGGGAGAACTACTCAAGTACATGCTCCCTTGCCCAATATTTCCTAGAATTTATAAACTCAAATACCCTGGATCAACTGGTCAACACCCCCACCAGAGGTGACAACATATTGGACCTGGTCATCACCAACATGGGCGACCGGTGTTCCACACCGGAGGTCAACCCCTTGCTGGTTAGATCTGACCATAAACTAATCATTCTGGATATCCACATTCTGCCACCACCCCAGGTCAAAGAAACCACAGTGAAAAACTTTTCAAAAGCAAACTTCACGTTACTTAAGACCGAGATGGGAAGTTTCAAAGCCCCCATGCTAAAGGATAATGCTGTCCAAGCTGCAAAATCCTGTACTAATACACTCTACGGGCACCTACAAGAATGCATGGATCGTGCTATCCCAAACAAAACCAAGACTCACTCCTCCAAGAAAAGGAAACCAGTCTGGTGGACCCCTGCCATAAACAAGCTATACAATAGAAGGAGGAAACTAGTACAGAAAAGAGTAAAATCCCAAGAAGGGAAGACATCCCTGATCAGTATCAGCAAGAAACTACATTCCCTCATTAAATCATCCAAGGCTAGCTTCGAAAGAAAAATGGCCATGGACTCCAAAGATAACCACAAGGCATTCTTTAGATGTGTCAGGAATCTATGTGGCAATTCTCAGATCTGCTCTGAGTTAGTGCAGAATGGCACAAAATACACTGAACCGACCGATATAGCCAACATCCTGGCAGACAGGTTCGGTGCAAACTTCTCCCCCAAAAGGGCCCATAACTATACCAGAAGAATGTTGTGCGCTTGAAATCACAGACACTCTGGTTAAAACAGCCCTCTCCAAAGCCAAAAACACAGGATCAGTGGGACCAGACGGTGTCCCAGACTGCGTCCTACACGAGCTCAAAGATGAACTAACCCCTCACGTAAACACACTGTTTAAACTCAGCCTCTCCACAGGCTATGTGCCCACAGAGTGACGCACAGCAATGGTTATTCTGCTCCACAAAGGTGGAGCCACAACGGACCCCAGGAACTATCGCCCTATAAACCTGACTAGCTTGGTCTGCAAAGCTATGGAGCACATCATCATGGATCTCATTAACAGAGACATTGGGAACCTGGCAGTTCGGCTTTAAGGGCAGATCATGCCTCCTAAACCTGGTGGACTACTTTGAGACAGTTACCAAGGCTATAGACGAGGAAAAGGTGGTCCATACAGCCTACCTAGACCTTGCAAATGCTTTCGACACCATTCCCTACTCGGGTATTATAGACAAGCTTACCAGTCTGAACATAAACCCCTACATCACGAGATGGGTTGCCAACTGGCTCACAGACAGAACCCACATGGTAAGAGTTGCGGGAGCTAGGTCTGACACTAAACCAGTTACAAGTGGCGTTCTCCAGGGCTCAGTCCTAGGACCCCTCCTGTTTGGCATATACTTCTCAGAGGACAGGCAAGCACAGGAGGACTATGGCTGACCATGTTCACAGATGACTGCAAACTAGGGGCTATAATTGACTCTCCGGCTGACACAGACATACTCCAAAAGGGTGTCACTGAGACAGATACCTGGCATCAACACCATGGCCTCAAGCTAAATGCCAAAAAGTGTGCATAGTCATCCCCTTTGGAAAAAAACGAAGTACCCACAAACTGCCACATAGGTGGTAGCCCCCTAAATACGGAAGACTTAATAAGGGACCTTGGGACCCAAGTAGATAGTAACCTCTCCTTTGGTAATCACATTGCCAGATTGGTTAGAAAATCCTTCTGTGTGGCCCACCTAATCACAAAAGGGTTTGCATCCAGATCGAAAGAGGTCATTGGGCCCCTCTAAGCATCACTCATCAGACCCATCATAGAGTACAGTGCCCCATTTGAGATGTACCTTACCAGACACCTGCAACAACTGAAAAGACCACAGAAGTACCTCACCAAAGAGGATCACTGGCCTCAAGCAGATGCCCTATGCAGCTCGACTGAAGAAACTCCAGCTGTACTCTGTTGCATACCACCTACTCAGAGCTGATCTCTGCCTGACATCCAACCCAGAATTGATGGACATGCTCCACCTAAAGAAAACCATATCCCCTCGAGCCACACTCTCCAGGGATCTATACCTCACCACAACAATAAGTAGGACATGCTGGAGGGATAGATTCCTGTCCCAGAGACTTCCCATGCTCTGGAACAAGATTCCAATCTACATTAGGCAGAGCTCTTCACTAACCCTCTTCAAGAGAAACCTTGACAAGTGGATGGGAAACAGAAAGTTTACCCCACGGATCACTTCAGTGGCTCTGCTGGACAGAGGCACAGGGAACTAATCTAAGGGGGTGGCAAAAGCCAACACATTCTGGCTAGGTTTATAAATGCCTTCAGGCAGATAGCCTAGTACCTACCTATAAACCTATGAATCTGTAAATTAGAAAGATTTTTTACAGATTCAGTGTTCACCATCAGCACATTTTACCTGATGAGGACTCTTGACTTCAGGAAGGTGTGAGGGCTGTTTACAGAACTGTCTTGTAGCAGGGGAGGATTTTCAGCAGATAATCTAACCCTTTCCAGTATATTGCTTACTCCACTGTGTTTTACCATCAGACAGCAGAATGCCTGCAAGGAAGCTACTACTTCCAAGGTCACTCCACCAGCGTTTTATTCAAACATGTTTACAGTTTGGATGTTTGTGCATTGGCCACTTGCTTTACTGGTTCATACCTTCACCAGGTATTATTACTTGAACAGTGATTTCAGAAGTCAGGTCTGCTTTGGTGCATCACTCTTAAAAGATTCTGCCTTCTGAGCTCTTACTTTTTAAACATTCATTGGGCCCAGTCTCCAGAGAATTGTAGACCTGATGTCAGTTTTCATTCTGTCCTCAACTGATGGGATCATATCCAAACTGTCTGATCCGACTTGGCCATTGCAAAAGCTTCTGGCAACCTAGAACTCTCAAGCTTGTCCCTTATCCAGAATGCACCAACCCTAATTATTTCCGATCTCATTTGCCACTTCCAGCAAAAGATGTGGTTTGCTTGTCTCTCGAGCTTATTATTCGATAAGTGAAATTTAATTTTCCTTTTTATTGTTATTTCTACTGATCATTTTTATTCTTTGATATTTTTTCTGTCTGTCTTGTACTAGTGTACTCCTTTTAATACGATCCTTAGTATTATCGTCTCTCTTCTCTTGTACATTCATCGTACCTCTTCACTACCTTTGTAAGTAGCCCTTTCTCTTTCCTTTTTCTTCCTTAACAAAAAAAAAAGAAAACTAAGTTTTTACAGTGGGTGTTCCTACCATTGCATTTGTTGCTTTGTTGTTGTGTGCATTTTTTCCTGTCAGAATATCTTCAAAATGTCAGAAAAAGACGAAAGCCTGACTGAGTTTAAAAAATGTGGTCAGAAGATACTGTATTGTGGCTTTCATACACTTAGCATGTACTGTCTTGGTCCCCTTCATCTTCAGGAAAACTGTTCAATCTGTCATGCATTCCAACCCTAGGACATTGGTTGAATGCAAAAACAAATTAATATTAAAGGGCCTACTTCTGTCCTCCTTTAGCAAGGCTCTATCTGGAGCTACTAAAGAAAAATCTAAGAAAGTTTTGTCCACTTCACCGAGCACTTCCACAACTTCTTCTAAGTCCTCTGAGAAGTCTTTGATGAGGTCTGTTACGGATCTGTCTGATGTTCTTCATGTTTCACTGTTGCAGTCATCACATTTGGGTTATCTGCCTGCAGGTAGCCCTCAGCCGGCCTGAATACCAGAGTCTTGGATTCCTGCATCGGATGCTGTCTCTTCTTCCATGACGTCAGGGGTATAAAACATGCAGCCGACACCATTACATCAGTCTTTCTTGCCACGTGGTGCCCGAAGCAGTTCACAAGTGCCGGTCGGCTGACTCCTGAAAATTTTGTTTTCAAAGTTCAGAACTGATGTCTTCAAAAAAGCTAAGTACCCCGTTGGGGATTCCTTTTTCTTCCTCTTAACCGATATCAGTAAAAGTTAACAATTTTCTTGCCTGTGGAAAGCAAATACCTCATAAAGATTTTCATTCGTACTGCATTCCTTGCTTAGGCCCAGACCACAACGTCCCTCGCTGTCAGTTTTGTGCCTTGTTCAACCCCCAAACTATTCGTCCTCTGGCTATATTTGCAGCAAATTATTTTGGTACTCTGTACAACTATCCTGAAATGGCTTCGGTAAGCCGACTACCGATATTCCGAAAAAACGTAAGGATAAAGACAGAGACAGACCGCATAGGTCCAAAACTGCTGCCGACGCTTCCGTTAAGCTAGTTGCCAGTCAGCCCCTGATACCCACTACCTCAGACTCGTAGGCGTCTACTGAGACCCATTCAGAGTCCGGTATACCGCAAGATGCTTCTTCGACTGTGGACCCTGTGGATGTCTATCTTGGATGGGTCCTGAGCCACTGTGCAGGCACCGGCTTCTGAGGGTGTAGTCAGGCCTACAGACTTGCATTTTAAACCGACACCATCTTCTTCATCCAGGCCTAAAACTCGACCCACGCCTAGAAAACTGATATCCAAACCGCATGCTCAGCCCCATATGCCTAAATACAAATGCTTAGAATGGCTGAAAACCTTATTACCTTAATTAGGGGAAGCCAACCTTCCCCCTCTAAGAGACCTAGAACTGATTTTCCTTCTGATTCTTCTGATCAGGAATCTGATATTTCTGTTTCTTCCGATTACCAGGATTTGCCCTTATCTACATATGAGGATTCTGATGCAGAGGACTCCATTCCCTCTGCTTCCCTTCCAGAAGATTTTTCTTTTGGTGAAACCTTGCACACTCTTAGGGAGCATTTCCGCTGGGAAAGCCAGGATTACTCTGACTCCAAAAAGAGGCTTTGGGAATTCTTACTCCTCCCTCAGCACAGGCCTTTAGCTATCCCTCCTGTCCTGGACATTGTAGATGATGCTTTCTTGGAATCTAGCATTTCCCCAGAAACTTTACCTCCAGCTCCCAGAAAACCTGACAGGTATTACAGAGTTCCTGACTCTCACAAGTTCCTCTTCAAGAATCCTACTGCGGACCCAGAGACCATTTCCCAAGGACCAAAGCGCATTAAGGCTACTGCTGTCAAAAACCCTACCCCTTCTGATATAGATTCCAAAGCCTTAAACTGATTGGGTAAGAAGGTATATACTTCTGCTACTTTGGCAATTAGGGCTTTAAATTTCCAGTTTCATATGTTGAAGTACCAGCAGCATATTATGGGACTGCTTAAACAGAAAATGATGTTGATTCCTGCTGTGCTGAACACAAAGAATTACAGGAATTATTGCATTCTGCAGAACAAGTTGGCAAACATACTTTGCATTGTGGTTTTGACTCTTTAGAAGCATCTTGCAGGGCTGCTGTCACTGGGTCTGTACTTAGAAGGCATGCTTGCCTTAAGGAGCAAAACTTGCCAGATCATGTTAAAGCTAAATTACTGGATGCTCCCTTAAACCAAGACAGCCTGTTTGGCAACAAAGCAGAAGTCGTCCTCAAAAAGATGGAGGAAAAAGCCAAATCTATGCAAAATGTTAAAGATTTCCTGCAAGTACAGCCTCCCAGATTTAGTAAGCACTGGCCTTCAAAGAATTGGTCCTTTCCAGCCTCTTTCAGGCCTTCTCAGTCCAAACCCAGGAACAGCATACCACCTAGGTTACAGTCTCCAGCTACACACAGGCCTAAGCAATGGGGGGCTCCCACTTCCAAAGCAGGGAGTAGTAAGACACCCCCGTATGGAAAAATGGCACAATGACATGACTTTAACCCTTCCAAGCCCTGCTCAACTAACTGCTCCCTTAGTAGGAAAGCTCGCCCTGCATGCAAAAAACTGGGAACTCATTATCTAGGACAAATGGGTTTTGAGTATAGTTTTCCAAGGATACAGATTCCACTTCCACACCCTGCCAACCCCAAATGGTTGGCCAGATCTATCTCCAAATCAGTGGACAGAGGCTCAACAGCAGGTTCTCTCTCTTCTAAGTATCAGGGCTATTCAACCTGTCCCAGCAGAAGAAAGGGGACAAGGTTTTTATTCAAGACTTTTCCTGGTACCCAGAAAAGACAGCTCTTGGCATCCTATCCTGGACCTCTCTATTCTAAATACCTTTTTGGTAATCCCAAAATTCAAAATGCTAACACTTCAACAGCTGCTTCCTATGCTAGGCAAAGATGCCTGGTTGGCAACCTTAGACTTAAAGGAAGCTTACCTGCACATTCCAATAAGGGAATCTTGCAGGAAATACCTACGCTTCAGGGCAGGCCCCATGCACTATCACTTCTCTGCACTTCCCTTTGGCTTATCTACTGCGCCCGGTGTATTCACAAAGTGTCTAGCTCCAGCTATTGCATTTTGCAGGCAGAGAAATATTCAGATATACCCATACTTGGAAGATTGCCTGATTCAGGCAGAAAGCCTGGACTTGCTATTAAAACATCTGGCATTCGTAAAGAAACTTCTAACCTCACTGGGGTGCACCATAAATTAAACGAAATCTCATCTAGTACCCTGCCAACAGATTATATTCCTGGGAGCAAGCTTGAACACAACTTCCCAGATGGCTTTCCTCACTCCAGAGAAACAAGTTTATTTGACAACCTACTTCAAACTACTGGCCACAAAGAACCAGCTATCGGCAAGGAAAATTCTGCAAGCCCTGAGGTTCATGGCCTCTTGCATTCTACTAATTCCATATGCAAGATTGCATATGAGGAAACTACAGTGGTATCTAAAAAGCCTATGGTGTCAACATTCTCAGGACCTGGAATCAATGATTCCTATCATTCCTTGTATAAAGACAGAGTTCTTTGGTGGGCAGAGGCCTGTTACCACAACAAGGGGCTCCCTTTCATTCTACCCCCAGCCACCCAAACCATAACAACAGACTCATCAAACTATGCACGGGGGGCTCACTTGGCAGGGCAGTGCACCCAGGGCAAATGGAACCTGAGACAGATGCACCTGCATATCAAACAAAAAGAAATATTAGCTTTACAGAATTCCCTGACAGCCTTCAAAGATTATGTGGTACATAAGCAGGGGGGAACCCACTCTTACTCTCCCTGCAGACTAGCCATGGCTCTGTGAAACACAGCTTTGAGCTACCAGGTGCACCTACAGGCTCAGTTCCTGCCAGGCAAGCTAAATTCTCTGGCAGACGACCTAAGCAGAAATGTCATGGACCCACACGAATGGAAACTGGAACAAAAGATATTCAAACTCTTGAGGAACAAATGGGGGACTCCAGAGATGGACCTGTTTGCCTCCCCTCAGAACTACCAATTGGACAAATTCTGCACAAGGACTTCCCACAGTCAAGCTTGGAAAGTGGATGCCCTGTCCTTTACCTGGGAAAGCCTCTCGGTTTATGCCTTTCTCCCTCTGCCTCTCCTCTCGAAGGTTCTGCTAAAGATCAAACAGGACAAGCCAAGGACAATACTGATTGCACCAGACTGGCCACGCCAGCACTGGTACCCCCCCTTGTGCAGTATGACACTGCTGAAACCATGGCACCTGCCTCAGACCCCTTCCCTGCTGTCCCAGCAGGTGGGCCAGATTCTGCACCTTCAGCTTCAAACCCTGAACCTTGCAGCCTGGCTAATTCCTTGAGCTCCTCCAATAGCATCCCTCAGTAAGCAGGTGCTAGATGTCATTCTGGAGGCAAGGATGCCTAGTACTAGAAAATCCTATGCTGAAAAGTGGAAGAGATAACTGTTCCTGGAGCCAGACTCAGGGGATGGGCACAACGGTGCCCAGCTTACCTCATATACTTCAGTACTTAACAGAAATGCTCCACAAGGGCCTATCCTTCTCATCAGTTAAAATTCATGCCTCTGCCATTTCAGCACATTATAATACTGAACCACCCCTCTTCTCTCAACCGCTGCTAAAGCAATTCCTCAGAGGAGCCAAGAATTTAAGACCCCCCCAGGAGAGCCCTTACTCCAGCCTGGGACCTTAACTTTGTATTGGAAAAGCTCACTCTCCCTCCTTTTGAGCCAGCTGCATCTGCAGAGTTGAAATTCATTTCTTGGAAAACAGCCTTCCTTCTAGCCATCACTTCAGCAAGAAGAGTGTCTGAATTACAGGCCCTCATGGCAGTGGAGCCCTTCATTATCTTCCATGCAGACAGGGTTTCCCTCAGGGCCAATCCTTCCTTTATGCCCAAGGTGGTGTCTGGTGTGGCCCTAAATCAGTTCATTCATTTGCCTACCTTTTTCCTGAATCCACAAAACAAAGGAGAACGAATACTGCACTCTTTGGACATGCACAGACAACTTAGATTCTATTTGGACAGGACTAAGCCTCTCATAAAATCTGAACAGCTGCTAGTTGGCTTTGCTGCAGGGGCAGAGGGAAAGTCCATTTCAAAGCAAAGCATTTCTAAATGGATAGCCCATTGCATTAATTTTTGCTATAAGCACCATGGAAAATCTACCACAGACGATAAGATCACATTCCACCAGGGCTGCATCTACCTCTACAGTCTTTCTCAGAGGATTCCCTACCAGGGACATCCTAGAAGCTGCTACCTGGAGCTCTGTACATACCTTCACCAAGCATTACCCCATGTCTATTTTTTCTAAATCCAGGGCTGGTTTTGCCACTGCAGTCTTGCAGGGCTTAATAGCTGGCTGTAATGCTCTGTAACTTCCTCCTCCCTTCCTTAGCTTTGGGAATCAACCCATATGTAATGACTGCAACAGCGAAACATGAAGAACATAGTACAGTTGTGTACACTTACCATAAATGCAGATGTTCGAGTGTATTCCTGTTGCAGTCCTGGTTACCCTCCCTCCAGCCCCCTGACTTCTCTTGGCTCTACATTTCCTTCTTGTTTGGTGTATTTAAGCTTTCTGGTGTATTTGCTTTTTGATGGAGGTGTTACCATAACATATAATTGCTTCCCATTGTGGGGGCACCTGACATCTGGGGCAAGAAAAACTGATGTAATGACATCGGCTGCATGTTTTATACCCCTGATGACCTGACATCATGGAAGAAGAGACAGCATCCGACGCAGGAATCCAAGACTCTGGTATTCAGGCCGGCTGAGGGCTACCTGCAGGCAAATAACCCAAATGTGATGACTGCAACAGTGAATACACTCTAACATCTACATTTATGGTAAGTGTATGCAACTGTACTTTCCCTTGTATCCTAAGAAGAAGAGACCAAAGTCTACAGATCTAACTTCATCCTCAGATCCAGGGGCATGTAAGGAAACAATCCTTGGTTCAGTCTGCCTCTTCGGATCTGACTGGCTTAAAAATCAAACTGATACTGGATCAGACCCCCTTGAATCCAACACATAAATCTGAAGGTGTCATAATCCCCCCCTTCTTAGAGAGGTGTAAATCTCCATCAGGATTGTCCACTCACACTTCCAGAAGACTATGTGGAGAAACTAGTGAGGAAAATTCTCTTACAGTAGAGCCAGTTAGTGCCCCCCTCGGATCATACCCCTTTTAGGGTTGCCACCTTTTCAAATGCCCAAAGTGGGACATGTTTAGTACAAATGTCAGATTTTTCACCCTGAAACATTCCCACGACCAGTACAAAGGACAGAAATTCACTTTTTTGCCTAAATAAAAGCTTATCCTTGTAGCATTGTAGTTGCTTATTCTGTTTCTTATAACATTTAGGTGTTTCAGATACAGAATAACTGATGTTCATCGTGTTTCACTGTTGCAGTCATTACACTTGGGTTATCCTGCTGGCAGGCTACCCGCAGTCAGCCTGAATTCCAAAGTCCTTGTCAGGCGTCGGATGCTGTCGCCTCTTCCCTGACGTCAGAGCGCCAGGGGTATAAAAGATGCAGCCGACGCCATTTTCTTCAGTCTTTCTTGCCATGCGGTGCCTGAAGCAAAAGCAGTTCGCAAGTGCCGGTCGGCCGACTCCTGAGATTTTCGAAATTGAATTTCAGATCCGAAGTCTTCTTTAAAGATAAGTACCCCGTTGGGGAAACTTTTTTCTTGCTCCAGACCGATGTCAGAAAAAGTTAACAATTGTATTTCTTGTGGGAAGCAAATACCGCATAAGGATTTTAATTTTTACTGTATTCCTTGCCTAGGCCCTGACCACGACGTTGCTAGTTGTTGGTTTTGTGCTAGATTAAACCAACGCACTATTAATCATCGGTACGATTTTGCTTTTCATTACTTTTGCCGAAGGTTTAACTACATAATGCCGTTGGAACAGCCGACGGCCGGAGTTCATAAAAAGCGCAAGGAAAAAGAAAAGGACAGGCATCCGAGGTCCAAAACCAATGATGAAGCCTCTTCTAGGCCAGTCGCCGGTTCATCGGTTCTCAGTGAGGCGCTTTCGCAGCCCCTGACACCCGCTACCTCAGAGCCACAGGCCGCCTCTGACTCCCACATGGAGACAACTAGGTCTCTGGATACTCAAGGTATTGGCCCTTCGGAAACTAATTCCTCAGATGGGCCCGGAGCCGCTGAGCAGGCATCGGCTTCTGAGGGTGTTTTCTGACCTACACAGCTTTATATCAAGCCAACTTCAGCTTCCAAGACAAAGTCTAAAACAGTTTTAAAGACAAGGAAAAGTACAGCATTCTCCAGGACAGACTTCCATGCCTAGAAACAGAAGCTCAAAATGGTCGAAGACCTAATTACTTTGATCAGGGATTCCCATCCCCCTCCTGATAAGAGGCCTAGGAAAGACACTGAATATGATTCTTCTGATCAAGTTTCCATTTCCTCTGACTCCTCTTCAGAACAGGGATACTCTTTTCCTCCCTATGAGGATTCTGATGCTGCAGAAATCTATTCCTTCAGCTTCTCCTCCTGAGGATTACTCATTTGGGGAAACCCTGCATACCATGAGGGAGCATTTCCACTGGGAGAGCCAAGATTACTCAGATTCTAAGAAAAGGCTCAGAAACTTTCTTTTACTACCTCAGCACAGACCTCTTGCTATTCCACCTGTTCTAGACATTGTAGATATATTTTCAGTCAGGCCTGTCTCCCGACTCTTTACCTCCTGCACCTGTTAAGCCAGACAGATACTACAGGGTACCAGATTCTGATAAATTTCTATATAAAAACCTTGCTGTTGACTCAGAAACTATTTCTCAGGGTCCCAAAGGGGTTAAGGCTGCTACTGCAAAAACCCTGTACCCTCAGATAGATATTCTAGGGCTCTGGACAGATGGGAGATAAAAGTTTACACTTCTGCTACCTTGGCTATAAGCGCTTTAAATTGTCAGTTTCATATGCTTAAATATCAGCAATACTTAATGTCTCTGCTAAAACAGAAAATGTTGACTAATTCTGAATGTTCTGAGAACAAGGAAATGCAGGATTTATTGCATGCAGCTGAACAAGTGAGAAAACATACTTTGCAATGTGGTTATGATTCACTGGAGGCCTCTTGCAGGGCTACTGTAACAGGTTCTGTCATTAGAAGGCATGCTTGGTTAAAGGAACAGACTCTGCCTGATCATGTTAAGGCAAAATTATTGGATGCTCCATTACAGCATGATACTTTATTTGGTGTTAAGGCAGAAGAGGTGTTGAAGAAAATGGAGGATAAAGCTAAATCTATGCAGACAGTAAAGGATTTCTTACAGTTACAGCCACCCAGATTTAGCAGGAACTGGCCTTCTAAGAATTGGTCCTTTCCCATGTTATACAGGCCACAAAGAGGCAGATACAGATGCCCTAGAGGCAGACAACAGCCCCAGGACTCATACAGGCCCAAACAATGGGGTGCTTCTACCTCCAAAAGTGGAGAAGACAAATCACAGCCATATAGGAAACAGTCCCAATGACTTCCCTCTGCCAATGCCAAGCATTTATCTTTTGGCAGCACCCTTAGGGAGAAAACTAGCACTTTTTTCACAAAATTGGCACATGATCACCCAAGACAAATGGTCTTAAATATAGTCTCTCAGGGCTACAGGTTCCACTTTCACACCCTTCCAAAGGCAAAAGGTATGCAAGACCTGCCACACAATCAATGGGCAGAGGCACAAAAACAAGTTTTATCTCTTATGGACATGAGGGCTATTCAGCCAGTGCCTCAACAAGAGCAGGGACAAGGATTTTACTCAAGACTTTTCTTAGTACCAAGAAAGGACAAAGCATGGAGACCAATTCTGGACCTGTCTATTCTAAATACTTTTCCAGATGTTCCGAAATTCAAAATGTTGACTCTGTAGCAGTTTCTGCCCATGCTGGGCAAGAAGGCTTGGCTTGTAACTTTGGATCTCAAAGAGGCATACCTGCATGTCCCAATCAGACAATCTTGCAGAAGATACCCTCAGATTCATAGCTGGCTCAATGTACTACCAATTCGCTGCACTGCCCTTTGGCTTATCTACTGCACCCAGGGTCTTCATAAAATGCCTGACACCAGTAATTGCATTTTGCAGACAAAGAGGAATTCAGATATATCCCTACTTGGACGACTGCCTTATTCAAGCAGAGACCAAAGACATTCTACTAAAGCATCTGGCATTTGTAAAAAGATTACTAATTTGCCTTAGGGTACACAGTAAACGAAAATAAATCAAAACTAGTACCCTCTCAAGAGATAATATTCCTGGGTGCAAGCTTAAATACAACTGCCCAGATGGCTTATCTCACGCCAGACAAACAAAGGCACCTGACTTCTTACTTCGAAAGCATGGCAACAAAGACCCAGTTATCTGCAAGAAAAATTCTGCAGGCTCTGGGCTACATGGCCTCCTGCATTCTGCTAATTCCATATGCAAGACTGCATATGAGGAAACTACAATGGTATCTAAAAAGTGTTTGGACCCAACATTGCCACAGCCTGGAATCAATAATTTCACTCATTCCCTGCCTACAACAGGAGTTTCGATGTGGGCACAGGCCTGTCACCACAAGGGACAGCCATTAATTTTACCCACAGCCAGGCAAACAATAACAACAGATGCTTCAGATTATGCCTGGGGGGCCCACATGGCAGGAAAATGTATTCAGGGCACATGGTCCCCAAGCCAAAGGCGTCTTCACATCAATCAAAAAGAGATGCTAGCTGTACAAAATGCCGTGACAGCCTTCAAGGACCTACTTCATAAAGGACAACTGCTGATAAAGATGGACAACACCACAGTCATGTGGTACATAAACAAGCAGGGGGGCACACATTCCTACCCCCTCTGCAAACAAGCCATGATTTAGTGGAACACAGCATTGACTTACCAAGTATGCCTGCAAGCACAATTCCTGCCAGGAAAAACAAATGCACTGGCAGATAAACTAAGCAGAAACCTCATGGACCCTCATGAGTGGAAACTAGATCCACAAATCTTCAGCATGATAACAAGGAAATGGGGATGCCCAGACATAGATCTTTTTGCCTCCCCTCACAACTGCCAACTTCAGAGATTCTGCACAAGGACTTATCACAAACAAGCATGGAAAGTGGATGCTTTGTCATTCAGCTGAAACAACCTTACAGTGTATGCCTTTCCTCCACTGCCTCTCCTCCTCAAGGTACTCCTAAAGATCAGGCAAGAGAAGCCACAAATGATACTGATTGCCCTGGATTGGCCTCGCCAAAACTGGTACCCAATCTTAAGGAGCTTGTCTCAAGGCCCTGCCTGGACATTGCCTCAAATTCCTCATTTACTGACCCAACAAAACAATCAGATACTGCACAGCCATCTCAGAACCCTAAATCTAGCTGCATGGTGGATAGTGTAACCATTCAGAATACACCTCTCTCTAAAGCGGTTATGGATGTTATTTTGGAGGCCAGGAGGCCCAGCACCAGGAAATCTTATGCAGAAAAATGGAAGAGATTCTGTGCTTGGTGCCAGGCACAAGGAATTGACACGCTTGTACCAAATATTCCTCAGATTTTACAATATCTGACTGAGATGCTGGGCAAAGGCCTATCCTTCTCATCAATTAAGGTCCATGCCTCTGCCATTTCTGCTCATTACAATACAGAACCACCAATTTTTTCACATCCATTGCTTAGACAGTTCCTCAGGGGGGCAAAAAACATAAGACCCCCAAGGAGAGCACCAATACCTGCATGGGACCTCAATTTTGTCTTGGAAAAACTCACACTGCCTCATTTTGAGCCGGCCAATACAGCTGAGATAAAATTCTTATAATGGAAAACAGCTCTGCTCCTAGCAGTAACTTCAGCAGGAAGAGTCTCAGAGCTACAGGCATTAATGGCTGTGGAACCTTTTATTATCTTCCATCCGGACAGGGTTTCTCTAAGGACAAACCCAACATTTATGCCTAAGGTGGTGTCCAGTGTGGCTCTTAACCAAACCATTAATTTGCCTACTTTTTATCCAAACCCACAGAATAAAGGGGAGAGACTTCTGCATTCTTTGGACATACACAGACAGCTACGCTTCTACTTGGACAAAACTAAAGCTTTCAGAAAGACTGAGCAACGTTTAGTGGCTTATGCTGCAAGATCACAAGGAAAGGCTATCTCAAAGCAGACTATTTTAAAATGGATAGAACACTGCATTCGTTTCTGCTATTCACAACATGGCAAATCAGTGCCTAAGGGCATTAGACCACATTCTACCAGGGCAGCAGCCACCTCAGCAGCCTTCCTCAGAGGAGTACCAACCAAGGATATTTTGCAGGCTGCAACTTGGACTTCAGTGCACACTTTTACTAAGCACTACCACTTACCTCTTTACTCTAAATCCAGGACAGGCTTTTCCACTGCAGTTCTGCAGGGCGTTATAGCCACTCCTAATTCTATTTAGACCCATCCGCCCTACCTCAGCTTTGGGATTCAACCCAAGTGTAATGACTGCAACAGTGAAACACAATGAACATAGTACAGTTGTGTACCTACCATAAATGTAGATGTTCGAGTGTATTCACTGTTGCAGTCCAGGTTACCCACCCACCATACCCCCTTCTTTGCTGGGACTTATCTTTACTTCTCTATCCTATACAACCTATGTGATGTATTTGCTTGTAGATGAAGATATTGTTTATGTTAGTGCATGCTTTTATAAGCAATGTTTTTTAGCCTACCCTTTTGGGGGCACCTGACATCTGGGGCATGAAAAACTGAAGAAAATGATGTCGGCTGCATCTTTTATACCCCTGGCACTCTGATGTCAGGGAAGAGGTGACAGCAACCGACGCCGGACCAGGACTTTAGAATTCAGGCCGACTGCGGGTAGCCTGCCAGCAGGATAACCCAAGTGTCATGACTGCAACAGTGAATACACTCGAACATCTACATTTATGGTGGGTACACAACTGTACTTTTTATGCAACTATTACATAAAATATGCAAAATTATTTTGCCTAAACTCTCAGGACATTTGCCATTTTTTCAATTTTTTTGCAGGCCACAACTGCACAAAGAGGGACTGTCCCTCGCAAAGTGGGACAGGTGGTAACCCTAACCCTTTTGGGTTAGGAGATCCATAACTGCAGTCCTTTGTGTGTTCCTCTTCTGACACCTTTCAAGGTTTTGGAGCCCTTGGATCTAATTCACCTGGGCTTGTCTGCTTCGGATGTGAAAATTCCTTTACCCTTGGATTCAAGGCTTGCTCTGAGTGCTTTGGTTCAGTTGGAGTCTGAAAGCTCTCAGAGCCGATTTTACTCTGTCAGATCTCAGATGCTGCATTCCACTCCAACGGTGTCTGAGCCATTTCTACACCTCGGAGCCCCAGCAATGGTTAGTTTGGCTGTGACTTCAGCTTCTGGTGGACTGTTCCCGAGGCAGGAAGGAAGTGTAGATCAGGCATTGCCTGTCCCTGATCCAGGGTCCTAGCCCCTGCCCGGTGGTCCACCTTTGTGGTCATGGAGAAGAGAGCCTTTTCAGGCTCACTGACTCAGATGGTGCCTACACCATTGGATAGTCTGTCTGCATCTGTTCCATCTCTGTGTCTGGAGTCTCAACTATCCTCGCCACAGGGACAGTTTGTACTAAAACCCCAGGGTATCCCCACTTCTGACACCTCCCTAGGGTATCCTGCTAATGAGGTCCCTTGGAAGAGAACATGCAAGAGGAAGCATTTAGATTCCCCTGAATCTATCACCGAAGATACAGATGTTAATGAGGGTGAAGGGTCCCTACAGTCGCCTCCTGATGATGTCTCATTCGGAGACATCTTAGAGATCCTAAAACATAGAGGTGGCTGGAAGTTTAGCAACCCTTCAGATACTGGTCCATCTACCTCTTGGGTACCTCCACCTGCTGATGAGCTCATTAACTTGATCTCCCTGATGGCATGGTAGGATCCAGACATCACTGAGCCAGTCCCCAGAAAACCTGACAAGATAACAATAGCTCTAGAAGATATGCAGTTTTGGTTCAAAGGTGTGCCTGGTGATGCAATGGTCATGGTGGTGGCCACGAAGAAGGAACTTGCAGAGGAACGTTCTTCTGTTCATCCTCCAACAAGGAGTCTCAGCCATGGACAGGTTCAGGAACCATGTCTATGCTTCAGCGACCTTTGCATTAAGGTCACTGAATTGTTTGGCACATTTTACAAGACTACAGAAGGACCTGATTAAGAAACTATCAGATACCCTTTCAGTATCTGTTTTTGAAGAGGTGAAAGCATCTGTTACCTCTCAGGTGGCTACCCTGCAATCAGTCGCTAACTCCTATATGAGACTTATTTCTAATGTAACAGAAGGAACCTCTAGAGCAGCAGATTCAGGCATTGCCATCAGGAGACATGCCTGTATGCAACTGTGTGATTTTGCTGAACCCTTTAAGTCTTTGTTTGTCAGTGCTTTTTGTGACTGAACGTCTCTGTTTGGCCCCAAGGTTAAAGATATTTTCTCCAGGTGTGAGAGGGATGGAAAGACTCTTTCTGCCATGGGTGTACATTTTTCCACCCCTCAACGATACTTTTCAAAGAATCAGCAAAGCAGGGGTAAAATGTGGTTCAAAAAATCCCATGGATCTTTCCAGAGCACACGTGGTAGAGGTACCCCCAGAGGCAGAGGGGGGAATTCTAATGGTAGACGCCACCTTTGCAGCAGCAGTGGCCTGCATAACCAAGGTTTCACAGATTCATTTTTTCTTTGGTAAATCTTTTAAGCGCTTCTGAAAAGAAGCCTGATTTGTCCCCCCTCTGGAGACAATCGGGGTTGTTTATCCCTGTACCAGAGAGCCTGGCTAGAAATAACAAAAGATACTTGGGTGCAGAGGATTATTTCCAGAGGTTACTGTATATAATACCATTTTCCCTTTATCTCCCAGTTGAAGCAAATTCCCCGATGTTCCACCCAGTTGGAGGGAATAAGTAGCAATCCAGATTCAAAAGCTGCTAGAAAAAAGATTCATCCAAAAGTCCCCCCAGACCAGATAGAATTTGGGGCTTACTCAAGGTTCTGTTTAGTATCAAAGAAAACAGGGAATGGGAGACCAGTTCTGGATGTCAGTATCTTAAACAAATCTGTACGAAAGACCCAAGTTCCGGATGGTCACGGTTCAGTCTATACTCCCATTTTTGGAAAAGGACGGCTGGATGTGCTCAGTAGATATTCTGGATGTTTACACCATCATATAAAGATGAAGAGATAATCCTAAAGGCTCTTCGGCTAGGAACCAGCCACTACCAGTTCAGAGTTCTGCCCTTTGTTCTCACTCCAGCCCCCAGGGTGTTTACCGAATGCATGGCAGTAGTAGCAGCTCCCTTGAGACTGCAAGAATTCAGTGCATATCCCTACTTAGGTGACTGGCTCATCTCCCCTTGACCCAGGGATCAGCTCATTTTGGCAAGAGTGAAAAAGTGATCCAGACGTGCTGTACTAGGTGTAACCATAAACGATGAGAAGTCTCATCTAGAACCAAGTCATAGTCCAGAGTTCATAGGAGCACTGCTCGATACAAAATCAATAGTAGTAGTAATTGGGGTTTGTACATTCTGGGTAAGGGAGAAGCTCAAGAGTTCTAGGTTGCCATGACCTTTTGCAACAGCCAAGTCAGATCTGACGGTTCGGATTTAAACCCATCTGGAATGTTATGGTGACTACATAACTTTTTTTCACTGCCTGGAATTTTTCTTTATTTAGCCACTGCAGAAAAAGATGTAACAATATACTTATTTACCTTATCAGCTGATTTGTGAGGGAGGCCTTCTGTAGTGGGTGCTTGTTATCCATTACTACTCTCCTTTGGATGGTCCTGCCATCCATCACCTGTTGATGGAGTCCTCTGTGTGTTATTCAAGTATACATTTATGTATCCTTGTATATTGTGTTTATTTCCTGCCTTACAGGTTGTGCTGTTTTAATGAATGAGGGTCAAACTAGGTAATACAAACCAGGCAGATGTCTGAGGGTGCTTAATGTGCTTGGACATATCCTTAAATCACTACGTTCACCGATATTAAAGTTAATGTTGTTGTCAGTATTAAAATTGTTTGAGGGTAATTATACTGCTGCATTAAAGTGCTGTGCAGACTATGATGGCTGTGGAATTAATGGCAAGTGGAGAATGAGGTTGAATGGAAGATTATGCCTGAGCTGAAAATGGTGATGAAGATGATATGACTGCAAAGATGATGCTTAGCATGAGGAATTTTGGGTCATTAAAAGAATGCACTCAGTGTTTACAGGTAATTAATTGAAATGTTATTTTAACAATAACACTTTGTGAAGAGTACTGTGTTTTAATATCTGGCCTTTACTTGTTTTCAGGGTAATGGCACAAATATATGATGCAGTTATTCTGACAGGTGGGCCTGGTTAAAAAGTTTCCAGATATAAATTCTGTAGCACTGCCATGTATAAAGGAATATTATGCATATAATTACATTTCAATTTATTTACTTTATTTTGTTTTATTTAAAATGTATTGACAGGGTTAGTCCCACTAGGCTAGTGTCCTCTCTTCAGTGGAGACCCAAGGTGGCATTTATACGACTCGGAAAATTTGACCAGGGCATCAGGGAACTTCTCCCACTCTTTTTAATAGTTACCAGGGGATCTTTTTACATCCACCTGAGCTACTACCAACTGAAGTACATGGCACCTCTTTTTCATGTCTCATCTGAAGGAAGACACATTCAGAAGTGCAGCACCCCCTTTATGCTGCACTGCAATGTTAGCATTCTATCATACTGGTGTTGAAATAGAACTCACAATCTTCTGCACAGAAGGTGTGCGCGCTACCTTTTGCACCAGTGATATAGGGGGAGGGTTCAGTCTCCTAGCCTGTTATGGCATGTACCAGCAAGGGGGGGTGTATGCCCCAAGAGTGATATGTTGAGAAAATGTAGTCAAATTGGTGAGAACACAATGAGAAACTCTTTTAACAGCCAGAAAGGAAGGTTTTTAGATATGAGATGCTATTCATGTAAACTGGCAACCAGTTAACCTATTTGGTGCCTTTGCTCACTGCAGTTACTTTTCCATACATAGTATCTCTATGAAATCCCTATGTTCATTAAGTACCTGTACCACGCAACCACTTAATTGTAACACACGTTTCGCTTCAAGGTTTTTCTTCATACCAACATTACATAAATTGCTATTGCTGCCTTTCCTTAAGCCTCACTCTTTTTTCCTGATCTTTATTCGATGTGCAGTTTCCACAAATTCCTTTTGTTTCTGTGAAATTTGCTTATTTCATTTTCTAAATATCCCACCTTCATTTCTCTTATCTTCTTTGTGATACTCAGTACTTCCATTACAGCTGGTTTACTTTTTAATTTTCATTTTTAGTAATGCTTTACTGGCCACCAGTAGCATTAAACTCAGTAAGGTCATAATGTGCTTGGACGATTCAGATAACTATATTCCAGCTCTAAAGAATAATTTCTTTAGTTACACTTACTACCATCTGCTCCCCAAACATTTCTGTCAAAAACTATTTAGGGAATTTTTAAAATCCAGCAAATCATTACATTCCCCAAAACATCTTCCCAATTCCCTCCTCCCCATCGCACAGTGTTTATCTTCCTGAAGATAAAGCCTCTGAAGTCTGAGGTATAAAAATACCTATGTGAACACTACCATGCAAACAGCCTCAACCTTCTGAACTTTTTTTTGCATACTTAGGAGATTTACAGATTCCTTTCCATTGTTTCTTTGTAATTTGTCTTTCTCTTCTCTTTTTCCCAGTATTCTAACATCCTGTGTTTGATTCTTATAGTTGTCATGCAGTGGTTTGTACACCTTGCTAATTATCTCTGTAACAGAATTTTCACTCCTAACCCAACTAAAACTTTACTAAAGGTGTCTTTTCAGTTAGCATTCTCCTGTCTCGTTCTGTTTGCCTGTACCCTGGTATCATTCCATGACCAGGTAGTCCTTAATATATAGTCCAGTGTTCTGCTTTGACTTATCCCATTCTATTACCTTTCTCCTCCTTGAGCTGAGCTGTTTGCTTGCAGTGTCTTGGTTCATTTACTAATTTCCACTAGTAAATTCTTGCTTCCTTTCACCAGTTTACTTACCCCTACTTGCAGACATACTTAATGGTAGTCTTCCGTCTCCTTCCCTGCACTGGCTTAATTCTTAGAATACATTCTGCTACTTTATTAATGTAATATCACGTATGTTTAGTCCTGTTCTCCGTTAAGAAATTGTATCCAAAATCATAGTCTATCTCTCAAATTCTTCCCCCTTGTTTCATCAGCATACTTCACATTTTGATCTATAACCATCTTCTTGAGTTATGTATATGAGCTCTAACTGCATAACTTTAAACTGCCCCTTCAAATCTGGTAATCCTATGCCAGCTTGTTCTAGTTGGGAGAATCAACTTTTCCAGTTTAACTCTTGCCCTCTTTCCCTCCCAAATTCCTTCAACTCTATTAATTGTCTTCTGTAATCTCTCTGTTGATAAAAAATTACATCAGATCTCTATAATAGACTGAAGGGACTTGAAACATTTTAGCTGCTGATAACTTACTATCCATATTCATGATCAAGAGCTTCCAGTTTCTTAATTTGTGTATTATCTCTTGTTTTGTCTCCTTCCACATATTTTTAAGTGACATAACAAAATCCTTTTTATTCCATGCACCAAAGTACTTCATCTCGTGTCCCTGTAAGTATGGGTATTGCTAAACCAGTTCTTGCATGAATGCATAGGTTATCACTATAGACTTTGTTTTATCTTTATATTTTTAATATCCTGAAAAAAAAATTTAAACTGTCGCAACAAGTTTTACAACAATGAAATGGTTTTTTTATGGATTTATCAAGTACATAAAAATGTTATCTGCAAATAAGACTATTTTTTCTTGTTTACTATATGACTTGCTTTCTTGAAATTTGTGAATGCCTTATTTTCTTTGCTAATATCTCTAAATATAAAGAAAAATTGATTGAGAAGGAGAGAGGATATCCCTGCTTGGTTTCTGCGTTCAAACACAGCTTGTCAGAGAGGAGGCCTTCCACCTTAATTCTTGCCGCTGATCTTTCATGTGTACCCTCTACTATATTATCCTGTAAGGGAACACAAATGCTACCATTGTCTACTTATCTGATCCTACCAAGTGGTTTCTGTGCACCAAGACTCACCAAAAGTGGTGGTGTTTTCTTACACTTCCCTCTGAATTATCATTGTACTAATGTTATTGAATGTTTACCTCTCCTCAAAGCTATATTGAGCCATATCTGTCTATTTTGATAACTTTGCCATTCTGTTAGCGAAAATAAACATAGACACTTTATAATTGTGGTTTAAAATCAAAAGGGTTGATATGATGCCGAATCTGTAGGTTCTTTACCTTCTTTTAGTAATATCACCACTGCTTTCTTCCAAGGTGCCAGTACTATCCCCCTGTTTTAAAATATTGTTGATCAAACCTTTCCAGATCTTGTTCACCCTCTTCCCTTATAATTTGCAAATTTCAGCAGGGATAATATCTTCCGGAATACTACTTTGTTGATTATACAACATGGCTTTTATTTCATCTCTTGTTTGATTAGCTGTTAATTGTTGAACATCATCTTTCTGTAATCTTGCCATAACTCTTCCCTAAATCTTTCCATTTGTGCTTTTTCTTGATTTCTCTATTCTTCTGCTTTATACAGTTTTTTATGCAATCTGTGAAATATCTTTGGTACCAGTATAGGTTCTCTGGTTATTTTTTTCTTGTTATAAGCTCCGTACATTTGGCTGCATTTCTTTTTCATTTTTGTTGCCCAAGTTATAGTGCCTGAAGAATTTATGTTCTAGAGTTATCAAAAACAGAATTGTTTGACCAGCAGCATTTCTGAACTAATACATAATGTCCAAATACTTCATTATTTTCCTTTTAACACACTCCTCTTCTTCTATATGATTCCCCTTCTTTTGAAAACTTTAACACTTGTCAGCCCCTCTAAGTAATTGCTGCTACTTTTCATTTATACCATGCTTTAAAAGTCCATTTTTATTTTATATTCACTAACTATCCCTTCTGAAGTAATTTCTGTCTTCCCTAATAACTTTTGAAATGCATATTTACCATAGTTTTTAATAGGTGTATGATCTGGTATTGTTATTGACTGAGTTTCAGAGCTTTCAATGAAATCCACATGATGATGTGAAATACAATTTCTCTCCATCTAAGTCAGTTATTATATCATGGGGAATGATAAGTAAATTCTTTTTTTTTTAAAACAAGTTTATTGTTTTAACATATAAGAGAAATATCATAACAATTTTATACAAATAATTAAAAATAGGTATTATTATAATATTCAACAAAACAACTAAAGTATTTACAAAGACATCCACTACAATCAGATCAATTAATTAAACTAAAATACTATGCTATTGAAATTAGAATTTTTTTAACAAATTTTGTAAATTATCCCATACAATAAAATGTGATGTTTTTCTAGTTGTTCTCATTCTAATTGTGCTTATTTCCATATGACACATTATATTCATAACATTTTTAAATTCATTGAACGAAGGAGGTATATCTGAAATCCAATTTCTAGTTATTATTTTCCTAGCCACTGCTAGGATAGACCATAACAAGGGAAGCTTAATCTTTTAACACATTGAGGTACAGGTGTGTTGAATAATATAAGAGACTTAGAAATAATGAAATTATCTGTAAAAGAGCCTGTAAAATTCATTAATTGACTTCCAGTATTCTTTCAACTTCATACAGTCATAAAACATATGAGCCCAGTCAGCATTAATTTCTACATTACATCTCTTACATAGATTATCTTTATTATTAATTTTATTCATCATCAAAGGTGTATAAAAGATCTATGTAAAATTTCCATGTATAAAGTCTCCAGACAATGGAAGATGTAGTTCTATAAGCAGATTCCAATATATATTGTTTATCTTGTTGAGTTGGTGGGTCCCCATTAATAGAGGTGAAATAATTCCAGTATGAATCTACATTGTAAAAGTTTCTTGTCTGATAATTTTATGTATATATGAAAGTTTACCTTTATCAGAAACTTTATGCTGTAAATTTATTATCAAGTAATCAATCAGTTTTGGAATAGATTCTTTAACTGTTATAGACATTAGATCTATTCTATCAATGAGATGCTGTCTAAAGATCTGAACCTCTAACCAGCAAGTTTCTCTTAGATCAAATTCTTGTTTTAAGAAATCTAGATTTTTAACTTTATTATCAGATATCAGCTGATACCAGTACTTTAGATTATTATCTATAGCTAAATGAGCTCCTTCAGAAGTAGATGACATAAGCATACCCTGAGTATAAATTATAGGAATACAATAAAATTCCATTCCCTATACTTAGGGTGCATGAATATAAAGTTACGATAACTAATAATAATATTTAATGGGTAACAGACCATATGTTTAGGTGTAATAGGTGAAGTACAAAATTCCTTTAGCAACCACAACATGGAGTTATTTATAATCATATTTTTATGTGTTAAGGAGATTTTCATGAAGTGCATACTAATTAGCTCCCAATAATCTTTCCATTTTGCGACATATGACCGATCTATTAATAAAGTAATAACTTTTGTAATAGAAGAGATAATATATAAATTAAAGTCTGGAAAAGAAATACCCCCTTGAGACCAGCTATTAGTATGTTTCTTTAATGCAATCCTAGGTCTATTAGGTGCCCATACGAAATTTAACATTAGTGTATTCAGTTTCTTTATAGTTATTTTTGTAGGTGAAAGTATTATTGATTGTATTAAGTATAAAATCTTGGGGAATATTATCATTTTAATAATTGTAAGTCTCTCCTCCATAGTAAAAAACATATTATTCCAGGTATTAAAAAGATTTTGTATATTAAGAAAACAGGTATTATAGTTATTATATATAATAGATTTAATTTCTTTAGATAGTATTATACCTAAATAAGTTATCTGACCTGAGTTGGGTACATATTTAGTAAAATCACTAATGAGAATATTTTTTCGTGTATATATAGGTAGTATTTTAGTTTTTCTTCATTGAATATTAAACCAGAAATACTTTTAAAATTCATCATTTTATCAAATAAAGACTGCATAGAAGAATTAGATCCTGCTGATGTAATTAGAACATCATCTGCAAAAGTTGAATTTTGATGTTGTATTTTCTTCTATTTCAAAACCCTCTATGTCAGTACTGTTTCTAATCAAATTAGCCCAAGGCTCCATTACTAAAGTGAATAATAGTGGAGAAAGTGGACATCCTTGCTTTGTACCTTTAAGAATGGGTATTTTTGTGAAACATATGTTCCTACCTTAATATAAGCCAGCGTTCCTTTGTATAAATGCTCAATTAAATTTACAAATGCATCAGAGAAATTTGTGCACTTCAGTAAGGTAAACAGATAGTCCCAACTTACTGAATCAAATGCTGAACCTATATCAAGACTAATAAGTGTTAAATCTTTCTTTTTCCTATTTGCAAATTCAATTAATGTTAAAGTTCTTCTTATATTATCAAAAGTATTTCTATTTACAATGAAGCCCGTCTGATCTATGTCTATAATGCCGGGGATAATTGTCTTCAATCTATCAGCAAAAATACTCATAAACATTTTAAAATCAACATTAAGTAATGAGATGGGTCGATATGAAGAACATCTAGTTGGATCTTTATTAGGTTTTAAAATTGGTGAAATAAATGTATATTGCCAAGATGGGGGGGGTTATTAACTCAGTTTGGGCCAGAATAAAAACCTTATGTATTAATGAATATGTCGTTTTAGAAAGGATTTTATATATCTCTGGTATAATACCATCATTACCCGGTGCTTTGTTTGATTTAAGCTTATTTATTTGTGTAATAACTTCTGTATATGAAATACTCTTGTCCAATAGTTTAATCTGTTGTTTATTAAGCTTTTTATTCATGTTTGTGGTTATAAACTCCTTTATTTTATCTTTAGGTTCCATGTTAATGTTGTTATGGTTAATCTTGTGAAAGTGATTTCTAAATTCATCCAGTATTTCTGGTATACTAGAAACATTCTTCTTTTTCCTTAGAGAAAAGATTTCTTTGATATGGTTTTGTTTATTCAATCTTTTTGTTTTATTTTTAAGTCTATGTAAGTATTTGGGGCTTATTGAATAAGACAAAAACTTGTATTTCTCTAAAGTTATTTTAACTTTATGAGTTAAAATTTCTTTGTATTTCTCATTTAGTTTGTTTATTTTTTCAGTAAC